>NW_028222014.1:0-92500 GCF_056783735.1 Eptatretus burgeri
GCGCGGAAATGGCGGTGATGCGATGGTTGCGAGAGCGAGATGTGACGGTAAAGGTCGTGGCTGTTGGCGTTGTTGTTGTTGTGAAGCGGCGTTGCGGCTGGTGGTTGTTGTGTGATGGCTGTTGAGACGTGGTTAGTGGTGGTAGTAATGGCGGCTGGTCCAAAATAAAGATAGTAAAAGAAAAACGGCTATCTAGAAGGGTCGCAGCCCGAATGAATGACATTTATTCCCTCGAAACAACGGGTTTGGGCCTAACTACACATATACTTACAGAGATATCCCACCTAAGGGACCTGAATGGTGGTTTGCGAATTTCGTCAACCACAACACTACCCCCTCCCCTTTTTACAGACTCATCCCGAGTCGTCAAATTTTCGTGTGCCATCATGAGTAGTTTTCCCCTCGTACATTTTACCTACGGATCCCTGAGTGCGACATTCATGGTATTCGTGTCCCCAAAATAAATAACCTGAGGGCTGAGTAACTACCTAAACAAACTCACTCACACGGACGACTGAAATAAAATTGCCGGCGCGAAGACAGACATGCCGGGGGCGCACTCATATTTACAGTACATCTTAACTTACAAATTTTACACTAAACCATGGCCCAGGATCAATGAACTCTGCAAAAAGAAAGCAGTTAGCAGGGAGCCAGGCTGCCCGCATGCAGTCTCTGGCTCAAACAATGCAGGTGACAGGGAACGTGGCCGGCTGCTCACACGCAGTCCAAGGCCTTCCCTTTTGAACTGAACGCAGTGAACCACAACGGTGCATGGGCTGCACAAACGCAGTCTCCGTGCCAGCTCAAGTGGCACATGCAATGAACACAACGAATGGATGGATGAATGGATGGACGCAAACACGGTGCACGGGCCGCCACTGCAGGCCCGTGTTGTAGCTGCCAACAGGGCAGTTCTTGCAGCTTGCAAACTGTTGCTTTCTGATCCTGGCGCACATGGCAATAAACAGGGGGGGGGGCAAAGCAAAAATTGAACGGGGCTGGTGAACAGGGGCAGTGGGCATGGCATGGCAAAGGTGATCAGGCAAACGCAGCCCGCAGAAGAAGGCCGCTGCAGGCAAACACAGCCGGCAGACGATCTGGCCGGCACAGGCCTTGAAGCACAGCAGCTGCAGACAATCCGACCGGCACAGGCCTTGCAGCACAGCAGCTGCAGACGATCCAGCCGGCACAGGCCTTGCAGCAAAGCAGCTGCAGACGATCCAGCCAGCACAGGCCTTGCAGCAAAACAACAGCTGCCGATGAAGTGGGCCGGCCTTTGCCTTGCAGCAACGCAACCAGCAGATGAAGCTGGCCAGCCTTTGCCGTTCAGTGGAGGTTGGTGGAGGGAGTGCGGTGGTGCTGGCCACTCGGAAGGCGGGCTCGGACCTACCCTACGGTCTCCCTCCCAACCTATCGCCTTTGCCTGTCATTGTCTTTCCCCACTCCCTTAATTTGTCAAACCCCAATTTAGCCCCAACTTTTTTTTTACTTCCCCACTATAAATCGTCCCCTAACCCCCGTTATCGTCCTTGTTCGGCTAACCTATCCTGTCACCTAGCCTACTCCCAACCCCTACGTTCCCTTCCCGGAGGGGAACAAGGGAGAGCTAGCGTCCTGTGTCGAGGCCCAACGAAGCCTCAGAATGGCCTCAACAGAGTTCAGCGATCTATAACCAAAGTGGGTCCAGCGGCCCACAACGAGAGCGAGGGGATGGATGGTGCGGAGGGGTACACTTCCTAATCTACCCTAACCATTTAACTGTTAAACTACCCCGGGGCTTTCAACAAGCGCCTCTCGCTTAAACTATTGGTTCTAACAACCCAGATTCCCGTCGCCTGTGTTGGTGTGCTCACAATTTCGGGCCTCGCCCCCCAATTTTCTCTCCGTGCCCTCACACGGTCTCATGGCTGGGACACGTGGCTCCCTTTGGCAGGCACGACCCTCTGCCGCTTCTCCGACGATGGCACCCCCGGGCACTACACTGCCTCCGAGCCTACCAGCTCCCTAACACCGGGGAGTGCCCCCCATGGCACCTCCCCTGAAACGCACACGTGGCAGGCTGGCTTCCCGGGCCCCTTTCCGAGGGTCACCCGTGCCCACAACACTGCCCACGCGGCTAATGGCGCCCCGGGCCCCTGCACCAAGCAGGCGCACCCGTGCCCACTACGCTATCCCGGCCCCCCATGGGCCCTTGGCCTACTACGGCCGACTAGCCTGGTGCCCGGGGTACCCACTCAGCGATACTCACCCTTCGCCACCACGCTCCCAGCCTGTCAACAGGGCTCCTGCACCCCTCCAAACGGGTTTCGAGCCTACTTCCCCACCAACAACAAAACAACCTCCATTTTTCAATTTGACTAACCCCCTAACTCAGTCTACACTGACCCCGGGGTCCCTTGGGCGGGAGTCACTCCTCCCCCCAATCACTCATCGCACCATGCATTCCCCATTCGCTCCACTCACACAGACCCGCTGGCCTCACTCACTCATCATGTACTCACCTCACAACTCTTCAACACACACCACTGAACTCTGCCATCCTTCTACTACATCCCCTAACTAACTCGTGCTCCCACGTCGTCCCTTACTCTAAAGCACGTTCCTTTTAACACTACGTAGCTAAACTACGTCCCCTCTACACATCCACAGTCTGTCACTGTCTCCAAATAATCCCATTAATCAATTTCCCAACCTAAATCTCGCTACAATCCCTCTACCTAATCCATTCCACATGCCCCATGAGGACTTACCCCTGCCCCATGAAGTCGGTCTAACTAAGCTAACCCTTCCCCCTAACTAGTTTCCATCCTGTGCCCTGGTCAAGGGGGTCTTCCACCCCTTGCCCAGGAATCCTGTGCACCCGAAAGTGAGGCTTACTGTTTTTTTTTTTCCATGCGCATTACCAGCGCGGCAACTCACAGCTCGCGCACTTTGCACCTGCCCGTGACGTCATGCAGCTGCACGTGTACCTCGTCCCTCCTTGGACGGTACCATCCGGCAGGGATACACCTCCTGCCGGATTCCAACCCCGCGTGCAGCCATGACGTCACCGTGCGCATAAAAAAAACACAAGCCCCACGTCTCGAGGGGTTCCCCACGCGAACACATGTGCTTTGCCCGTTGGAGCTTAACACACACGATCGCGTGGAGAACCCGTCCGGTCCAAATCCATAATCCTGCCTAAACTTTGTCCGTCCGCGGGATCGGCAAATCCACCGCGTGCGTTTCCGGACCGGGACTTCACTCTCGCAAGCGAGCACGTGGGGGCCTCGTGCGTTGCACAGCACGGACCTCGTACTCACTGCTGGGTGAACCCGGCACGGTCCCCGAAACAACTACAGCCGCTACTCGGCTTCCTTTCCTCACATGTCGCCGTCGTCGCCATTCGACCCACGCACACCTGCGTGTTACGACGCTCACACTCCATTCCATTACATTCACCCCGGGAGACGCGGCTGCATGTTCACACATGCCCACCGACATCTCCCTTACATACCGCTCTCTCACACACACGGTCTCCCTTGCACTCGGCCGTTCACTCACGCATGCCATTACCCTTGCACACGTGGCTCCCCTCACTCGCGGCCCTATACTCACTCGTGCCATTTCCCTCACACAAACCACACCACTCACACACGCGGGGGAACTCACCCGCGGTTCCTCATCCACACACCGTGCCTCACTCATACACCGTGCCTCACTCACACACGCGGGGGCACTCAACCACGGTGTTTCATCCATACTGGCCGTTTCATCCACACACACGGCCTCTTCCACTTGCGGTGCCCCTTTTACACATGGCGTGCTGGGAAGCACGTACTCCGGCACAATCGCCACCACACCACTCACACACGGGGTCGCTTCCACACACGGCGACGCACTTACACCTTGCACCACACACACAGGGACAACTACACTGGGGATTCGTGTCCCCACAAGGGTCTCCGGGGCCTCTATACCCCCCAAGCTCTCCGTGCACCTGTCCACAGCACTCCTCCCCTCGACCTCGCAAAGCACGACCGAACTCACCTGGTCGTGACTCGCCTCAAGGGGGCATACTCCCTCCCCTCGTTCCTGGAGGAGGCCATCCAACTGCTCGCACCGGGTCTCTACCCAGTCCGCGAGTTCACCCCCATTATCCTCCACTACCTCCGTGTGTGTGTGTGCGTCACTTACCCCGTCTTCATCGTGTAGTCTTCCCTCTATCGTTCCCATCTCCCGTGTCTCTGCCAACTCAGTCACCTCTTCACCCTTTACCTCCCTTGTCTCAACTATTATTTCCGTCTCTTCCCTTATCTCCCTCGTGCACGTCTCCGTCACCCCAATTAGTTTGTCCCTCTCGGTTACCGTCACTTTTTCCGTCACAACCCTCGCCCAACACGACCCCCGAATTATTTTTTTCTTACCCGCCTCCACCGCGGGCCCGACAGCCGTTGCACCCCCTCCCAGCTCGTTCGCTCCCACACGTGGAGTCGCCATTTTAAGCTCCCTGGTCACTGCCTTCATGCCCGCCTGCAGGCTTCGGCCCATGTTCTGTGTCTCACCCCGCAGCTCTTTCATTTCTTCCTTCATGTTTGTTTCCATTCCGTTCATTTGCTGTGTATTCGCATCCATTTTTTCGTTCATTTGTTGTGTATTCGCATCCATTTTTTCGTTCATTTGTTGTGTATTCGCATCCATTTTTGTGTATTCGCATCCATCCTCGTTTTCACTTCGTTCATTTGCTTGTTCATGTTCGCATTCATCTTCGCTGTCATTTACGCCAGCATGGCGCATAGCTGGGCCATGTCGGTGCGCTTGGGTGAGTCGTTTCGGCAAGGATCAGGGGGTTTTGGTGGAGAGGGGGAGGGGAGGTGTCATACACCGCGGCCGCCGCCGCACCTATTTCGGGCCCTGGGTTCAGTTGGACGAGTTTGTGTTCCTGCACAACCAACATTTCCTGCTCGGGGTTTTCATCCTGGACCATGGATTCTACACATTCTACATCCATTTCTAATCCACCCGGCACCCGCTCGCCTTGAGACGCCATCTTATTTCTCGTAAAGAGTTAATTTAGCTCGCTCGTAATTTGGAGGGAATCGGGGGTCGCTCCTCTCACCCCTAGACCGATTCCCGTGAATTTAGCTGGAGACAGGACAGCCCGTTTTCCCGTTCTCCGATACCAGTGCCGCGAGGAGGGCGATGAGTTTATATCGCACGACCTGACACCAGTGTTGCGGATTCGCGCCCGCCGGCGTGTGGACGGCCACGTAACTCGAATCGCGGCACGTCGCCCACCGGACGGACAATCCCGCCGTGACCCTCTCGGACTAACGCCGGGAACTAGTCACGGGTGGACCTTTCGGCCTCACCACGATCGTGCCAATCGGCCCCCGCGTGGGATAGGGTTGCTCGCCAAATTCGACCTACCTAAGTACCCACACGGAGGGTAGACCGGGCGATCGCACCTCGCCGCAGGTCGACTTCGGACACGGGCCACTTTAAGCGACCCGTTCCGTACTATCGGGATAACCGAGCGGTGTTATCGTCGGCCTCGACGGTTCGATTAATTATCGGGCGTTTTAGCCCACGACCAACCCTTTACGTGAAGTAAGATGGAGATTCAATAAAGGAAAAGACGGAGCGAAACGGGAAAACAGTTCAACATAAAGCACATTTATTTCGCGATGAACGTAAAGCACACATATACAATTACACCAAAAGCAAATGTAAAAGAAGAAGAAGAAACACACAATAATGCACAAAAAGCAAATGTAAAAGCAAAAGACAATGCACAGCTAACCGACTACCGAGCACACGGCAACACTTATACAGTTTTACTTCACAGACGGCGCCGACAACACATATACTCAAAGCAAAAGAAAAAGGGACCACCCTCCACTATGAGGGGGCAGACGGCCTGGGGCCGAGACCACGTGGAGCCTACCCGTCTGGTGATGAGCCGCAAAATGGCGCTGGTGCCCCGACTCCGCGGGCCTCGCTGGGACTGCCTGGTATGGGGTGGGAACGGGGCCCTCTTCTCGCACTATCTCAGCGCGGGGGGAAACAGGAGGGGGGTTGTTGATGCTCGGGGGAAGGAGTATATCTCCCTGTCTCGGGTCCCGCGACGAGCGTCTCCACCACGACCTCGGTCGCGTTGCCGGCCTCTCCCCTCCGCAGCTCCCCGACTCTGACACGAGCACCCCCTCGACCGCCTTCGCCGCCGCCACCTCTCCAACTCTCCACAGCTCCATCCAACCGCCTTCTCCGACTCCTCTCCTGACTGGCTCTTCCCAACTCCACCGACTCCGAACTGCCCGTTTGGCGAGCGAAAGCAGCCCTTTATAGCCCCCGGGGCCTCGCTCCTTCGCCTTCGACCCTTTACCTTCGACCCTTCACCTCCGGCTGGCTCCCCATTGGACCGAGGAAAAGTGGGCGTGAATGCTTTTTGATCCATGAATTTGCATATAGCGATATTACTCCAACGCACCTGGAGGCGGGGCCAAATCGCCCCACGCTCGCCGATAGGACGGAACAGAAGTGGGCGTGAGTCGTTTTTGATCCGTTTTCTTCGGAAAGGCTGTGATGTTTCTGCACACGCTGCTCGGTGCGCGCCCTGCACGAGTCCAGTATCGGTGCCCACAAGCGGCGCGGAAATGGCGGTGATGCAATGGTTGCGAGAGCGGGATGTGACGGTAAAGGTCGTGGCTGTTGGCGTTGTTGTTGTTGTGAAGCGGCGTTGCGGCTGGTGGTTGTTGTGTGATGGCTGTTGAGACGTGGTTGGTGGTGGTAGTAATGGCGGCTGGTCCAAAATAAAGATAGTAAAAGAAAAACGGCTATCTAGAAGGGTCGCAGCCCGAATGAATGACATTTATTCCCTCGAAACAACGGGTTTGGGCCTAACTACACATATACTTACAGAGATATCTCACCTAAGGGACCTGAATGGTGGTTTGCGAATTTCGTCAACCACAACAATATATATATATATATATATATATATATATATATATATATATATATATATATATATATATATATATATATATATATATTTCACAGATTGGGGAGCAGCAACCAGAAGGGGTTAACGGTTTATAACGAGACGAGGAGGAGGTGGTCGAGAACATCATTTAATGACAAAAAAAAGAAAAAAACCCCGAAAAAAAAACAAAGAAAAGCCTCGACATTTACAGTGTCAAATGTTGTTTTTCTTTAATATAAAAATGAGGAACAATTTGACCTGAGATTTGACCTTAATAACTGAGATTTGACCTCAGTCACTGAGAACTGAACTTAGAAACTGAGATTTGACCTGAGTAACCACGTGTTCTCTGAGCCTTGGGGATACAAGGGTGTTCATGAATATAATTCATAGGTCACGTGGTTTGCCAATCATATTGGAGTGAAGGAAAGTATTTTTTAAATTACTTTAAATTTAAAAAATGAATCCAATCATGGTTCCTCCTGATGACTCCATCTTTGCTTGTTGCTTGTTCGGGTTCTTCTGATGACTCCAATGTAGGACCTATTTTATTTGGCCTTCCATTTGATTTGGATTTAATTTTTAATTTGATGCCGGAAGAGTAAGTTCACACCAAGTCCTTCTTAAGACTGTCCGGGGTAAGTATTCTATGATTACGATCTATTTCCACATGTATCAACTCCTGATAAAAATTAATGATTTAAAATAATCCAAAAATTGTAAAAACATACCTTGTGTGAGATAAAATTATCTTGTTTCTTCCGCATCCACAAGCATTTCACACTTGCGGTCTCCGTCTTATAACAAATCACAGAGAGGTTGCAATTTCATTCAGATTTTTAGGAAAGTACTTTCTGTGTCTGATCAAGAGATTTTCAATGAATAAACAAGGTATTCAGCAAACGTGTTTGGCTTTTAGGAGAGCAACTCGGGATGTTGTCATGGGATGACCACGAAACCCGGTCCAGCTTTGTTCGATGATAACGCCATTGAACCATTTTTTTATTTTGATGTTCCATCCTCTCTTACAAAGCAGCAGTGCTGCTAAATTGGTTTAATGGCAAGGTTATACTGGGTGGTTTGCCATTGCCTTTCCATCAGTACTTTGGGCAGGAATTCGTAATTTGTTCAGGGTGCCGGTGATGGTGTGCCTCCTCTTCACAAAGGACACCGTAGGATCTTTAACTTTCATCAACAACTAATACTGGCAGCAGTAATGCCCAGTTTAGCATCCATCCGAGGGAGGACACACACATTGATGAATCACCCTGCCTGCCTTTCAATAATCTGCCCAAAAACCCAACAAGAGATCCAATTTTCTTTCAAAATATTTGCATAACAGTTGAGAAATGGGTGGGGGGGGAGTGTAGGGATTGAGGGGTGGAGGACTGGAGGGGATGAGACTGATAAAATGCCACCCTCAGCCTCTGATCGCACAGATTTCGTTCAGTTATGTCGGGAAAAATCCACCTTTTTCTTCTTCATTTAGCCATGATCATTTTTTCCGGACGATGGGTCTTCCATTATTTGGATGTCTGGATAAAAGATTTTCTCCTGTACGAGGTATTCGCTGCACGACAGAGTTCGGTCAAGGTCCTGCCCATTAAAGTCTACCGACGTCATACTTGATCAAAATAAAACCAAATATTGAATGAATGAGAGTGCACACACATCCTGCACACACACACTTCCTCCATCTCCATGTCACCCCCACTCCTCCCCACCCAACCCACTCCCTTTTCCACCCACACCTTGGAGTTAAGCTTCATTTAACATTCCACCACCCATCCCCCTCCAAATAATGATGGAAATCTACTCCAAAACAAAACGTTTTAACAACAAAGAAAATGCAAGCAAGGTACAGGATTGCAAATCAATGACGAGCTTTGCATTTCCAATAATCACGATGATCAAAATGTAATCATCTGGTTTGTGTGTGGGATAGTGCACAGACACGTGGACACACACGGAGCGGCTTCAATAGGTTGAAACATACCTTTGGTCTGTGAGATTCTGGGCTTACTAATGGGCAGGCAAAGCATTTCTTGGTTCTTGCCATTTTCCACGACACAGGATGAGAGTGGTAACATCAAATCCATGTGCACTGGGTGGAGTCATCAGGTTTCTCCTCCTGCAAAGGGAAAGAACAGTCCAATTAGCATTTTAGTAGGCCCTGTCACGATGTAATTCAACATTTTATCGCTTTCATCAAAATAAGAGAAACAATGTGTGACATTAAAAACAATCAACCAGTTCAAAGAATTCCCACCCCACAACCCCCCAATCCCAACAACACCCTCACCGCCCCCTCCTTCGCCCCCCCCCCAAAAAAAAAACAAAACGAAAAAAAGTGAGAGGACATTCTACATTTTATCCACTCAGTTTGGGCGAAGCAAATCAACCTCCAATACATGAGAACAACAATTCATGACAGGTTCTTCATGATGTATTGTTCTACCTTTGTGAACTTCAGATGACGACTGATGAACTAATCCTGGAAAAGAGATTTTGACCGTCTCATGAAAACATCAAAACAGAAGGGGGGTGGACGTGTATAAATGAGACCTGAACCCTGTACACTCCACGTCCATTAACTTCTCTCAATCTTGCATTTCCTACTCAACCGAAAAAATGTTCCTGGATTTCCAATTCCACATCACAAAAATAAGGGCAATACACCTGGATGCTCACCTGGTAGAACAATGATACTGAGGAGGAAGTCAACGGGACACCGAATCAGCAAAATATACCAATGAATCAATGTCATGGCCCTGATGTTTTTAATCGCGTGAACAAACTTTGATTCATCATGGGTGATGAAGGTTGTCCTCACAATTTCATCAAAATTGTGTGTATAGTTTCGGAGAAGAAAGCGAATCCCTCTTTTGGTTTTTGTTTGTTTGTTTGTTTTCAGGGGCAGGGGTTCTCGGAAAACCCACCGTCGACCTCTCAGACCCCGATTTTTTCATTTCGTGAATAAACTTTGGTACATCACGGGTGATGAAGGTTGTCGTCAAGTTTCATCAAAATTGTATGTGTCGTTTCAGAGAAGAAGTTGCAAGTGTTTATGGATGGACGGACGGACCGACTGACAGACTGATAATGTGCCATCCCATAAGCTCCCCGGAACTACGTTCCAGTTGAACTAAAATCAGCTTACGTTGCTCTCAGGACAAGGGCATCAGTGTCATCTTGTCGATGTGCACTGCCTCATTGGTGGGTAACAGCTGATTGATGAGGTGCAATAATTCCATCACGTACATACACCAAATGTTAAGTATGAGGAGCTCAACGTTGCCCATCTCTCTGCTATTCAATTAATTTTTCAGAAACGTTTTATTCAGATACTCTCTAAGATATATATTTCACAGATTGGGGAGCAGCAACAAAGAGCGGTTTAGGGTTTATAACGAAACGAGGAGGAGGTGGCCGAGAACATCATTTAATGACAAAAAAAGAAAAAAACTCTCAAACAACAAAGAAAAGCCTCGACATTTACAGAGGCCAATGTTGTTTTTCTTTCATATAAAAATGAGGAACAATTTGACCTGAGATTTGACCTTAATAACTGAGATTTGACTTCAATAACCACGTGTTCCCTGAGCCTTGGGGATACAAGGGTTATTCATTAATAAGTCATCGGTCACGTGGTTTGTCAATCATATTGGAGTGAAGGAAAATATTTATTTAAATTTTTAAAATTTTTTTAATGAATCCCATCCAGGTTCCACCTGATGACTCCATCTTTGCTTTTTGCTTGTTCGGGTTCCTTTTGATGACTCCAATGCAGGACCTATTTTATTTGGTCTTCTATTTGATTTCGATTTAATTTTTAATTTGCTGCCAGAAGAGTTGGTTCACACGAAGTCCTTTTCCAGATTGTGTGGGTTAAGTATTCTCTGAATACTTTGTATTTCCACATGTATCAACTCCTGATGAAAATTTATGATTTAAAATAATCCAAAAATTGCAAAAACATACCTTGTGTGAGATAAAATTATCTTGTTTCTTCCGCCTCCACAGGCATTTCACACTTGCGGTCTCCATCTTTTAAAAGTCCGCTGTGGATCAAAAGACAAATGATAGCAGATAAGTGAGATGGAATAAACAAATGAACCCTGCTGTTGGTGTCCTCCCCCCCCCCACCCCCACCCCATGCTGCTCTCTTCCTGTCTCTCTGTCTCTCTCTCTCTCTGTCTCTCTCTCTCTCTCTCTCTCTCTCTCTCTCTCTGTCTCTCTCTGTCTCTCTCTGTCTCTCTCTGTCTCTCTCTGTCTCTCTCTGTCTCTCTCTGTCTCTCTCTGTCTCTCTCTGTCTCTCTCTGTCTCTCTCTGTCTCTCTCTCCCTCTCACTCTCTGTCTCTCTCTGTCTCTCTCTCCCTCTCACTCTCTGTCTCTCTCTCAGTCTCTCTGTCTCTCTGTCTCTCTCTCTCTCTCTCTCTCTCTCTCTCTCTCTCTCTCTCTCTCTCTCTCTCTCTCTCTCTCTCTCTCTCTCTCACTTCTTGCTGTTCCTGTTTTTCAGTTGCATCATGATCAATTCTGTATTCTACCTCTTCCACGAGCCTTCACTCTATCATAGAAAAACAATTTGGTCTTGAAAGGGCACCAATATGATCCTCTCTGTATCCACTCCTTGCCTTCCTCGGTGTTATGTCCACCTGAGAGATGATGAAAATGGGCTGGAAATTTGATGGTGTCACCAAACCAACAAATTGATCCACCTGCTGGAATGAGACAGGAAAGTGTCCCACAAGAAAGCTTAACTGGCCTGGTCGTTGCCCACTTTCATTGTGGAAGGTAAGAATGAAGCTGAGATGGTGGTGATTAAGGGGATCCAGCACCTGGACCGTTCAGGGTGTGAATGAGGCACGAGTTTCTCTTTTATTTCGTCCTTTCATGACGTTCTCTCCAGGTTAAGATGGCTGGTTTCTCATAATTTCCTAATGGTGAACCTCGTAGGTAACTCAGATAATTTGTTTCATCTGTCCAATGAACGTTGTCTGTCCCATGTATGTTTATTCATCTCCACAGTAATATGTACACCGAACAGTCTGATTTTAAACTTGTCTGAACAAATAAACAAATTATAAACTCAATCAGGAAATCTGTTCCGACATCGAAAATCTTGTGCAAAATAATCCAAAACATTTTACTTTCTCATGGTCCCTTACCTTGAGAACATGCCACCGGTATGCGAAATGCGTACGCAGGTGATCAGTGTATTCCCCTCCAATGCGAGCTCTCAATTGATTGACCTCAATATATTTGGCAAAGTATTCCTCTGGAAACCTTGCCTGAGCTTCGCGGTCAAGGTCTGAAGTGGGAAACAGGTGGAAATAAAGGAAGGGGAGGGACAGTAGATCATCGCACGGATGTTCTCTCAATATTGTTTTCAGCAAAACCTTCGTGCTTGTGAAGTACCAGTGAATGACAAAGACATAACCGTTGGGTAAAGTAGAGAACTTAAGGCCCGGTCACACCTTGACGTTTTAGCCAGCGATGGCAACGTATTAAAATGTATGTAAAACGCTGGCTGACGTTGAACTTTTGATGTTTTTTTTTTAAGATTCGGACGTATTCATAACGAGTTGGTCGTATGCATAACATATTAGTAATGGACACAGAACGTTTCGTTGTGTTATAGATAACTTATACCAACGAATGCTGACCTGTTGTCGGCCTACACAACCGATGCCCAACGATAGTCTAACTTCGGCATAGCGCGTTGCACGCATCACCGACGATGTCGTGACGTAGCCTATTAAAAGGCTGACGCACAACGATTCGAATCATAACTGCCGTAGAAATGGAAGTGTCAACATCGCGGTCACACCTTGGCGATCTTGCCAGCGTATGCCGACCTCAGAAAAATGTGTCTAAAACGTTGGGGCACGTCAAATACGGTATGAGTAAGTTTGGTATACGTGAGTACAACGCTAAAGTACGCTATCATACGTCGTAGTAAGTAGAGTATGTCAAGAAATTTTAAACATGTTCAAAATTTTACGACGTACTCGGCGTATGACACACGTTCCGCATGCGATGGGGATAAGTTTTACACACGATATGTGGACGCTTACACACGTCCACAAAGGCTACTTATAAGCTACTCATAAGTCGAAACACGTCGCGGTAATGTCTTTTTTACGCGAAACTTATTTCTAACTTATGTTTGACGTGCTTTGAACCAATTCTTTACGTAGTCCCAACACACATCGACGTATGTAGACGTATTCCAATGACGTCTTCCGGTCGACAAAAAAAAATGAACGTGTTTCTCGGTTACAACTGCCATATAAAGACGTGTTCCCAGCGGTTTTGGGAATTGGTATATAAAAATGGTGTTCATAAAAGGGGAACCCAACAGTGTTTTCGAGTTCCTTTTTGAGTCGATGTCCATGTCAGCAGTAACAGTATCAGTATCAGTATCAGTATCAGTATCAGTATTAGTATTAGTATTAGTATTAGTATTAGTAGTAGTTTGTTCATGTTGGCAGTAGTAGGTGAGTGTGAGGGGGAGGGTGTGGGTTATGATGGATCGTCCTTGCGTCCGCGTGTCCACGGGTAGGTTCATAGGCTGCCACTCAACGATTTAAATGGCTGCATCTCCACTATTGAAAGTAAACACTTGCGCTCAACAATTGGATTTTTTTTACACTCAACGACTTTTAAACGGTACCACTCAGCCATTTTCATTGTTTACAATGAACGATTTAAATTGCTGTCACTCGCCTTTGTTTTTTGACGCTGGCGCTTGGAAATTTTAATCGTTTCTATTGAACGTGCTAAATCGCTCAAACCCCACTATTGAAAGTAGACGCTTGCGCTCAACAATTGGATTTTTTTACACTCAACGACTTTTAAACGGTACCACTCAACTATTTTCATTGTTTACAATGAACGATTTAAATGGCTGCATCTCCACTATTGAAAGTAGACGCTTGCGCTCAACAATTGGATTTTTTTTACACTCAACGACTTTTAAACGGTACCACTCAGCCATTTTCATTGTTTACAATGAACGATTTAAATTGCTGTCACTCGCCTTTGTTTTTTGACGCTGGCGCTTGGAAATTTTAATCGTTTCTATTGAACGTGATAAATCGCTCAAACCCCACTATTGAAAGTCGACGCTTGCGCTCAACAATTGGATTTTTTTACACTCAACGACTTTTAAACGGTACCACTCAACTATTTTCATTGTTTACAATGAACGATTTAAATGGCTGCATCTCCACTATTGAAAGTAAACGCTTGCGCTCAACAATTGGATTTTTTTTACACTCAACGACTTTTAAACGGTACCACTCAGCCATTTTCATTGTTTACAATGAACGATTTAAATTGCTGTCACTCGCCTTTGTTTTTTGACGCTGGGGTTTGGAAATTTTAATCGTTTCTATTGAACGTGATAAATCGCTCAAACCCCACTATTGAAAGTAGACGCTTGCGCTCAACAATTGGATTTTTTTACACTCAACGACTTTTAAACGGTACCACTCAACTATTTTCATTGTTTACAATGAACGATTTAAATGGCTGCATCTCCACTATTGAAAGTAGACGCTTGCGCTCAACAATTGGATTTTTTTTACACTCAACGACTTTTAAACGGTACCACTCAGCCATTTTCATTGTTTACAATGAACGATTTAAATTGCTGTCACTCGCCTTTGTTTTTTGACGCTGGCGCTTGGAAATTTTAATCGTTTCTATTGAACGTGATAAATCGCTCAAACCCCACTATTGAAAGTCGACGCTTGCGCTCAACAATTGGATTTTTTTACACTCAACGACTTTTAAACGGTACCACTCAACTATTTTCATTGTTTACAATGAACGATTTAAATGGCTGCATCTCCACTATTGAAAGTAAACGCTTGCGCTCAACAATTGGATTTTTTTTACACTCAACGACTTTTAAACGGTACCACTCAGCCATTTTCATTGTTTACAATGAACGATTTAAATTGCTGTCACTCGCCTTTGTTTTTTGACGCTGGGGTTTGGAAATTTTAATCGTTTCTATTGAACGTGATAAATCGCTCAAACCCCACTATTGAAAGTAGACGCTTGCGCTCAACAATTGGATTTTTTTTACACTCAACGACTTTTAAACGGTACCACTCAACTATTTTCATTGTTTACAATGAACGATTTAAATGGCTGCATCTCCACTATTGAAAGTAAACGCTTGCGCTCAACAATTGGATTTTTTTTACACTCAACGACTTTTAAACGGTACCACTCAGCCATTTTCATTGTTTACAATGAACGATTTAAATTGCTGTCACTCGCCTTTGTTTTTTGACGCTGGGGTTTGGAAATTTTAATCGTTTCTATTGAACGTGCTAAATCGCTCAAACCCCACTATTGAAAGTAGACGCTTGCGCTCAACAATTGGATTTTTTTTACACTCAACGACTTTTAAACGGTACCACTCAACTATTTTCATTGTTTACAATGAACGATTTAAATGGCTGCATCTCCACTCTTGAAAGTAGATGCTTGCGCTCAACAATTGGATTTTTTTTACACTCAACGACTTTTAAACGGTACCACTCAGCTATTTTCATTGTTTAAAATGAACGATTTAAA
Organism: Eptatretus burgeri; assembly: GCF_056783735.1. NCBI lineage: Eukaryota > Metazoa > Chordata > Myxini > Myxiniformes > Myxinidae > Eptatretus > Eptatretus burgeri. The sequence goes on from NW_028222014.1 coordinate 15,563, forward strand.
TTGCTGTCACTCGCCTTTGTTTTTTGACGCTGGGGTTTGGAAATTTGAAGCGTTTCTTCTGAACGTGTTAAAACGCTCAAACTCGACTATTTTAAATAGACGCTGCCGATGGACAATTGGAATCATAGCCAAGCTAGACATCGAAGTGTGAACATCCTCGCCATGCCGAAGAAAAGTTTGAAGAATGCTGCAAATAAGTGTCCTGGCCGTGGCCGTGGACGCTGACGCAAGGACGATCCATTATACCGACGTCTTTCAGCCTATGAGTAACTTAAAAGTAACGTCTGTCGATGTGTGGCAACGATCGCGTAACGTGCCACCAACACGTTAATCATAGGTTAGAAATAAGTTTCGGGTACGCTAAACATTACCTCGGCGTGTCTCAACTTATGATTAACTTACAAGTAGCATGTGTTGACGTCTGTCAACGATCGCAGACCGTGCATACAACTTGTGGCCAGCGTAGCGGAACGTGTGAGTCATACGCCGGCATACGTCGTGAAATTTCAAGCATGAAAAAATTTGAGGACAACCGAAAAGTACAACGTTTAAAGCCAGCGTACAACGACGTATGGCAGTGTTTTTCAGCGTGCTCTCAATGTTATCAAAACTTACCCATAACGTATTCAATGTGTGCCAGCGTTTTAGAAAAAAAATTCAAAAATCGGCAAACGTTGGCTAAAACGTCAAGGTGTGACCGGGCCTTTAGAAAAGAAAAATAAAAACACACCACTGGGAAAATCTTAAAAGGATGAGGTACCCTCACAAACATGTACTGTACACTGTTAGTCCTACCTTGTAATTGTGATATCATATGGTGTTACACAGTGTTCCTATAGTATAGTGTGTGTGTGTGTGTGTGTGTGTGTGTGTGTGTGTGTGTGTGTGTGTGTGTGTGTGTGTGTGTGTGTGTGTGTGTGTGTGTGTGTGTGTGTGCGTGCGACACTTCATTCTGAAGGGTTCTGTGGTCAAAGAATAATAAAATTGTACCGTTGGAAAGCTAATAATCTCGTCTCTTGGAAGCCCGTCAGAGAAGAGTCTGTTATTAAAAAACCGTCCTACCAGGAATGAAGAGGAAGAAGCAGGACATGGAACTTTCACGCAGCAGTTTCAAAGGGAGGAGGGTAAGAACCCCTGAGAATTAATCGTGATGGACAGGGAAGAAGCACACAAACAACAACAACCACAGCCACGATGACACCAGCAACAGCAACAATGACTACATATTGTAAAAGATCCTTTTTTCGTGTTTCACTTCATTTTACATCCTCCTTGAGATTCACAGATATACACGCAATATGTTTGTGAAGTACAACATGGTACCATCTGAATAAACCCGTCAGCAAAGCGACGGGGAGGCACGCCTCATCATAATAAAAACGAGGAGAATATAAAAACAGCAATTGGTAATCTTCCAACCCTGATGGTTACCTCGGGAGAACATCTCTTGTTCGACGAGGCCTCGACAAAGTGCACAGTTGATCTGTCCGGGCTTGCAACTGTGCATGTCTCGAAGGCACAACACACAGAAAACGTGTTGACAGGGATGGCATCTGTGTGGCCCAACCATGATGTCGAGGCAAATGGGACAAGTGAGTCGCTCCAGATCCTCTTCCCGCTTTTTTTTCTTTAACTCCACCTGCAATCACAAGATAAACAAATCACTAATGGTCCTTGAACATTTGTACATCCAGAAACATTAACAATCGCAGGAGTATCAACAATTGGATTTTGTGAAACATGATGAATGATATGTAATCCTGGAAGATACCCTCCCTCACAGGAAATAAATGCTGCAACATGGGGTGAAGATGATCCTTCAAGTTCCTTTTAGAAGCGATTGGCACTGACCTTGCCTTCTTAGGGAATGAATACAAACAAACAATGCCAGGAAAATGTGCCCCACAAAATTACAGAACCATCACATCTCTTCACTGTTGGCAACAAGCACTCAGGTTTGAATAATTATTTAGGTTTGCACCACAAGTGTACTTGTCTGTTTGTTGAGAACATGGTGGAAGATGATTCATCTGACCATATCACAATTCTCCACTGCTCAGTCGTCCATTGCCTGTGCTCTTTGTACCACTGAACATGCAAACATGCATTGTCGGATGTGATGAGGGAGTTGGGCACTGCAACCAGGCGATGGTATTCTGCTTTGTGGAGTTCTCAGCGGACTTTTTTTTGATGACACTGGCTGCTCACGCCCCAGGTTGGAATTTACCGTCCTCTATATCTCTATATCTCTGGACCACGATCTGCAGCCTGCTTTGCCTTGCACTTCAAATTGATTCACGGATATCACGACCATGGAGTAGCGCTTCCACCAACTGTCGTACTTTGCTGATTATGTCTTTCCCTTGGAGTTCTGTACCGACATCACGTCACACACAGTTGATTGTGAAATATCAGCAAATAAGTTGAGATGTCTTTCTCACTGAAGCTCCTGCCAAACGCAGCTCAACAATCACCCCTCTTTCAAAGTCACTGAGGTCTCCTCCTGAAAGCCATAAATGAAGGCAACCAGGTCTGTGCAGCATTTATATACATGACGATAAGCGTGCTGGGGTACATAAGCATTTGCACACATAAACATGAGTTCAACACGTGATCTTGAATTGGAATACATTGCACCACTGAACTCGGTGCAAGGTTTTCCAAATCCATAAAAGCCTTGACAATGGCCCTTGGCCTGAAAAATCAAAATGGATGTCACACAAGGAGCCACTGCTGCTACCCCAAATAAACCGTGACCACACACACACACACACACACACACACACACACACACACACACACACACACACACACACACACACACACACACACACACACACACACACACACACACACACACACACACACACACACATACATACATACATACACACACACACACACACACACACACACACACACACACACACACACACACGACTTCAACCCCAATATACTGACCTTTTTAGATTCTTCAGCCTTCTGTGCTTCATCTTTTTCGTTCTTTCTTGATTTCAATTTTCTGAAGAATTTCCTCAACTTTCTGAAACATTTGTGTTTCTTTTTCCTCGTCGGCGTGTCGTCTACGTCCGCGTAAACGGCGTCCACATCGACCAGTTTCGTTATTTTAAGATGTCCCGGTTGTGCTCGTGGAGGGAGCAGGTCACTCCGTGAAGAGGAAGAAGATGAAGTAGTCGTTTCGATTACCACAGCTTCGTTCTACGGGATTGTTGAGGAAGACACAAAGCACACGTGGTGAGTAAATTAATTACGGAGTGAGGGGGTGGGGGGTGAAAATGTTGCTATTTTTACCCTCCCCTAAGGAGAGGGTATTACATTTGGGTCTGTGTGTTTGTTTATTTGTTTGTTTGTTTCTCAATTTGTTTGTTTGTTCGTTCGCACAGAACTTTCGTGTTTATCTCCACAACTGCTTATTGGATTGAGCCAAACTTTTCAACATTGGTGCGAGTACTCATGGAGAATGTTTTAATGACAATCATGATGTCATAGGTCATGTGGTGTGGTGGCCTTGTGAGAAAAATGGAAAACCTTTGGACCTCTATATCTCTGAAACTGTACCAAGGAACAAATTGAAACTTATCACATAGCAAGTTCCCCTCATGGGGAATGAGGGGGATTTTTGATGACATCATAATTGCACATGAAGAACGCTACATCTGATCATGCTGAAAATTTTTGAGGATTATCTTGGGATAACATGGTGAACAAAAATAATTTGATGATGTCATCGGTCACGTGATTTGGTAGCCATATTCTTTTTTTTTAACCTTCAAAATCTCTGAAATGGCTGAACCAGTCATCACTGCCAGCATTTAGAAAGTGGCACTTCCAATTATGTCTCTCATTAATTACGTAACATACCGGTACACAAACACACACAAGCTACACCACACAAAACTACACAAACACCACATAACACACCACACTAAACTACACTAAACCACACAACACACCACACTAAACTCCACAAACACACACACAACACACCACACTAAACTACACACCACACAACACACTAAACTCCACAAACACACACAAGATACACCACACTAAACTACACACCACACAACACACCACACTAAACTACACAAACACACACACAACACACCACACTAAACTACACAACACACTAAACTCCACAAACACACACACAACACACCAAACTAAACTACACACCACACACCACACTAAACCCCACAAACACACACACAACACACCACACTAAACTACACACCACACAAAACTACACACAAAACTACACACACAACACACTAAACTCCACAAACACACACACAACACATCACACTAAACCACACACCACACACCACACTAAACTCCACAAATGCACACACACAACACCACATGAAACTACACTAAACCACACAACACACCACACAAAACCACACAACACACCACACTAAACTACACTAAACCACACAACACACCACACTAAACTACACAAACTCCACACTAAACTACACAACACACCACACTAAACTACACAACACACCACACTAAACTACACTAAACCACACAACACACCACACCAAACTACACAAACACCACACTAAACTACACAAACACGACACAACACACCACACTAAACTACACAAACACGACACAACACACCACACTAAACTACACAAACACCACACAACACACCACACTAAACTACACAAACACCATACAACACACAAGACTAAATCACACAAACACCACACAACACACCAGACTAAACCACGCAACACACCGCACTAAACTACACAAACACCACACAACACACCTCACTAAACCACACAAACACCACACAACACACCAGACTAAACTACACAAACACCACACAACACACCGCACTAAACTACACAAACACCACACAACACACAAGACTAAACTACACAAACACCACACAACACACCAGACTAAACTACACAAACACCACACAACACACAAGACTAAACTACACAAACACCACACAACACACAAGACTAAACTACACAAACACCACACAACACACAAGACTAAACTACACAAACACCACACAAGCTGTTAGTTCTTGTTGTGTTCTTGTTGTGTATGTAATATGTAGACCTCACCCCAAAGATTCACGTCACGATGTCCAGGTCAGGTGGTGCGATTTGATCTGAGTGTTCGTTCTGCTGTGTCCAACCAAATCAGATACAACCATGAATAAATTAAATAAATGTGTAAGTAAAGATTGTAAAGTTTGTAAACGAACCCATCCGACATTCGATGGTTAACATTCACTGTTCTTCCGATGAAGTGAACTTATTACCATTCACTGTTGGTAAAGAGAATAAAATGTAAACATCTGATGTCATGGATCAGTGTTGGACCCTCTTTTATGGACTCATTGATGAATCTTTTAACATTCCCATCGTATTGTTACCTTCACTGTTGCTGTAACTCTCATTATGAATAAACCAATTATTACCTCACGATTCTCCTCTTCATCTCTCCCTTTTCTCTTTCTCCTCTTCAGACAGCACCACATTGTGCTTCCCGGGAAGTTTATAAAAAAAATAACCCAACAAGTCCTTCCTTGTGGAGAGGTAGCACCCACAATGAAGGTTGAGTTAGAGGTCACAACAAAATGGAGCCTCTCGGACGGTCTGCCGACTCCATGTGACCACCAAGCATTGTGATGTCACAATTACCGGAAGGGGGCGGGGCTTCATCTCCATGGTTACCAACAACAACGACGTGTCGAGAAACGAACAAAACCCAAAATAATTATCCTTTATAATTAGTGAATTACCTTTTATAATTACCTCAGAATCCTTTAGGATCAGGAGAATTACACTTTAGAACCTTAAAAAAAATACTCTTCAGAATGAAACAAGGTGGGGTTGAGTGATTCTTCTTCTTCTTCTTCTTCTTCATATTTCAGAAGGATCTTTGTGAGTGTCGGGAAATGATAAAATAATACTTGAGAACGTTAGCGGAGTGATAAACAGGAAAATACATCCGATTACCGGAGAATTCTGTGAGCAAGACTTACACGTTGTGCTCCGGGCACAGCCTGTTCTCCACGAAGCGGTTATTTTCGCCATCTTGTCGGCAATTTCATTGCTTCAACCTGTTTCGCAGCCTCAGTTGACCATTCGAACCCCCCTTCAAAAAGTTCGCGACACCCTGATCCTCACTGGGCGGGCAGGTTAGCGAAATCCCGTCATGATCGACTTGAATGTCAATTACAAACGACATGATGTTTTGATAACTCCCCCTTCAATGGCGGGGGGCACGTGCGTGTGACGTCACCACGTTTTCTGTCCGCCATCTTGGAGTACCATCAAACAAAAACAAACATGATGTGTTGATGACTCCACCTTCAATGGCGGGGGGCACATGCGTGTGACGTCACCACGTTTTCTGTCCGCCATCTTGGAGTACCATCAAACAAAAACAAACATGATGTGTTGATGACTCCACCTTCAATGGCGGGGGGCACCTGCGTGTGACGTCACCACGTTTTCTGTCCGCCATCTTGGAGTACCATCAAACAAAAACAAACCACACGAGCACTGCATCTCATTGTATTTACATTTGTTAAAATAGGAGTTAAAATGGTGAATTTTTGCTCATTATTTAGTTTTGGCAATTAATTTTTGATTTTGATTTGGAGGCTTCACTTGCGAGTTATGAGGGATGTTCAAGAGGGATTCGGAAAGAGATTGTCACGTCCAACAAAGTGTGTGTGTGTGTGTGTGTGTGTGTGTGTGTGTGTGTGTGTGTGTGTGTGTGTGTGTGTGTGTGTGTGTGTGTGTGTGTGTGTGTGTGTGTGTGTGTGTGTGTGTGTGTGTGTGTGTTTATGTGTGTGTGTGTGTGTGTGTGTGTGTGTGTGTGTATGTGTGTGTATGTGTGTGTGTTTATGTGTGTGTATGTGTGTGTGTGTGTGTATGTGTGTGTGTGTGTGTGTGTGTGTGTATGTGTGTGTGTGTATGTGTCTATGTGTGTGTGTGTATGTGTGTGTGTATGTGTGTGTGTGTGTGTATGTGTGTGTGTGTGTGTGTGTTTGTGTGTGTGTGTGTGTGTGTGTGTGTGTGTGTGTGTGTGTGTGTCGTAGCCCTATCAATGGCGAAGAATCATTCAAAAATTCCAGTGGCCGGATCCGGATCTTCACCAAAATCGATACAGTTCGTCATTGTCACACACCGAACCTGCCCAAAAATTTCATCCGGATCCAACCACAACTTTTTAAGATCTCCTGCACACAGACAGACAGACAGACACACACACAAAGACACACACACACAAACACACACAGACAGACACACAAACAAACACACACACATGGGTGAAAACATCACCTCCTTCCACCTTCGGTGGTGGAGGAAAATGTGGGTAAAGCTGACTCAATGTACTGAAGAACATGTCATGGTCCCTTTCATTGATACCAACTCAATAACCATGTATTACATTAAAAATCAGTGTTTGTGTGTTTGTCCTGTTATTCAATTACTGAAATCGTGTTTTTGTGCATTGCGACTCTTTAGATATCACGTTTCTGACCAAATTAGAAAAAATGGCTCTTTTAGTTATTTAGGTTGCCGACCACTGGTCTCCACCCCACAGGTATGCACACAGACACACCTCTAAGCTGTATTGTTGTGAGCCGGGAGTCGGTGGCGATAAACGACCACGAGGTGGAGCAGTGGAGTCGTCTCCCACCGAACACCCGGAATTTAGGTCGTGACTCTCGGATAAGTCCGAGAGTTCACGGGTCCCTTAGCGGACCGTGGTCGCCAATATTTCGACGGCATGGGGTCGGGTTAATTGCCGAATTTGAATATACCTAAATACCCACGTCGTCCAACTACCGGGGAAAACCACACCCTCGACGGACCTCGGGCGAAACGGACCGTTACCGAGCCCGATCCGGGTGTAAACCGAGCGGGGGTTACCAAGATCCGTCAGTCCAAATGAACAATTTACTGGCCCGAACGGCCTAATTCTCAATGCGCGCCTTGCTCGGCCAATGAAGGAAAGCACTGAAAACGAGCTGGTACATTTAACAAGGGTTTATTTATCACAATAATTGGGGAGGGGGGGAGCACACAAAGAGCAGAGTTATCACGAATAACAAAAAGTAATTTACAAGGAAAGGAAAACACTTACACAATTCTACTTGCAGACGGGGCCCACGGACACACACACACACACACACACACACACACACACACACACAAAATAAAATGGACCTCAATGGGTCTTTTTTCGGTAGAGCCGGGTAGCTCCCCGCCTCGGGTGGTCACACCGACCCGAACCACCACAGTGGGACTCGAACGCATAACCTTGGCGTTGCCAGCACCAAGACTGCAGACCGCTCGACAACGACCACAGACCGCACCGCAATCGCCACCATGACTGCAGACCGCTTTCGAACCACGACCGCTAATCGAGACCAAGACCACAGACCGCTATCGCCACGATCCACGATCCTCCAGAACGCACTCTTGTCTCTCAACACTCGTCCAGACAACCACTCTCCCCTTCTTTTGGTGGGAGAGGTGTCTTCTCCTCACACTCACCTCCTGATTGGATGAGGGATCGTCGGGTGACTCGTGACCGCCCCTCATTGGTTGGGCCGAACACTCCATCTGGCTAAGGCGGAGCCAACCTGAGGTGATAGCTTCCCTGATTAGGCAAGGGGTGGTCTTTTTTTTTTTTGGACGTGCTCACGGTGGGCGGAGGGAACCTCACCCCTGTACGTGACACGATGCATGTGGGTGATGGCGTTGTTGTTGTAGTTGTTGATGAGGATGTAAAAGATGTGACTATACAATAACTCGTAGCGCACACATGTAATTCCCATTAGACAAAGGGGGGGATTCTAACTGGAAACACATACTTATTGAAATAACTAAGTTTTGGGACTCTGGAAGTTTGTGTGTACAATGTTTCCAAATCCGTAACAGTATAGCCTGGGTATGAATCCTGACCCAGCTGTGAACTGTCAACCCGGTGTTTCACAAGCAGGTGATTCATTGATCTGTGTGTGTCATCCCTCGGATGGAAGTTAAACGGGACGTCATGTCTGCCAGAATCCCCCCCTCCTCCTCTCCTCTCCACCTCCCTCCATCCTCACTTTCACGTGATTTCTCTCCCTCACACCCGCCCCCTTCTCTACCCGCCCCACCCCTCACCCTTATTCCCCACCCTTCCCCTTCCTCCCCCCACCCCTCTCCTGAACAATGCTTATCTTATGGACGAGTGCACAAGTAACAGTAATATCCAATGGTGTTCAGATTAAATCGGTACGGGGAAAGAATCATGGATGACTGATGAAGGTCTTGTACTGACTGACTGATAACGTGAAAGATCAGAAATCCGATCATGTTCCCACATTAACTAGTTACAATAATGACAAATCAAATCAGTTACAGAGCAGTGAGTGAACTCTCATTATGAATAAATCAATTATTACCTCACGATTCTCCTCTTCATCTCTCCCTTTTCTCTTTCTCATCCTCTTCACAAAGCTCCACATTGTGCTTCCCGTTGAACCAATATCCCCCTTCCGCCACACGGAGGGGGAGAAAAACGATGACAAACCCAACAAGTGCTTCCTTGTGGAGAGGCAGCAACTTCAATGAAGGTCGAGTTAAAGGTCACAACAAAATGGAGCCTCTCGGACGGTCTGCCGACTCGATGTGACCACCAAGCATTGTGATGTCACAATTACCGGAAGGGGCGGGGCTTCATCTCCATGGTTACCCTCAACAACAAGGACGTGTCGAGAAACGAACAAAACCCAAAAGAATTATCCTTTATAATTAGTAAATTACCTTTTATAATTACCTTAGATCCCTTTAGGATCTCGAGAATTACACTTTAGAACCTTAAAAAAACCTTAAGAATGAAACAAGGTGGGGTGGAGGGATTCTTCTTCTTCATATTTCCAGACGGATGGACGGAAGGAGAAACCCAAATATTAAAACATCTTCACCGTTAAACATTTTCTACTCGGACCACACGGGATGGCTCGTTATCTCGACCTCATTACCCCGCGCAGACGAAGCGAGAAACGTGGTTAAACATTTGGTTCATGTACTTCCTGAAATGAGAGCGAGAGATGAACCTTCAGAGTTTAGGCTTTATTCCATTTGATTGGAGCCGCTTCTACGGGCACACCAGGGAATACAGGTTCAGCTAGGAGTACATAAGCAGTAACGTATACATGTGCGATTAATCATTGCAGAATAAATCCGCGTATGCACGGAGTTCGATATAATCTCCATTCTCACCAGTCAATGAGCACCTTCAGTTAACGAGCATCAAGTGAACAGCCGATGTAAATGGCAATGCCCCGGGGACAACCACTCGTGCCGCAGAGACCTCCCCTTATACGCGAGACGCACAACATGTGATCCCGCGTCATGTCCCTCAATTCACCTCAATTCACCACATTCTCCTCACCTTTAAAATGTAACTAGGGGCCCATCTTACACACCATGATTGCTTTAGCACTATAGGAGTATACATTTCAAGCAACGCGGACTAATAGATCTACAGAAGCATACATGCCAAGCAGTGATTATTTTGAGTTGTAGGAGCATGGAAATGAGCATCGAGAATGCCGATAATCCCCTTTACAGATTGAGTCGTCGAGGGGGCCTTATTCGCCGACCTCTCCGGGAGTAAACGGCAGTTTCACTCGAGGGAGACTCCCGATCCTCTTGGTGAGCCTCGACTTGTGCCGGGGATGACTCCTCGATCACTCTCGGGTGGAACGCGGCAGCCCCGTCGCCCGGCGGAGTTCCTGGGGGGGGGAAATGTCAGAAGGAGAAGTGCCAGAAGGTGGTGTACCTGCGGGAGGAGTACCTGAGGGAGCCAGATGGCGAACCGACACAGTGGTCTCCCTGCCATCCGGGAGCCTGACATGAGCATACTCTGGATTAGTGTCAATGAGTTCGACCCCCTCCACCAGGGGTTCATACTTGCTTTGTCGTACCGGGCGTTTCATGAACACTGTACCGGGATGGGTCAGCCAGTTGGGCACCGTTTGACTGTCAACATAACGTCGTTGGTGAGTAAACATTCGTTCGTGAGGAGTGGCATTGGTGGACGTGCAGAGCAAAGAGCGTATGGAATTCAGAGCGTCGGGAAGGGTAACCTCCCACCGCTCGGGGCCCAGTCCTCTCGATTTCAGCGCCAGAGTTACGGCTTTCCAAATAACTCCATTATACCGTTCCACCTGCCCGTTTCCCTGTGGGTTGTAACCCGTCGTTCGACTAGTTGCTATGCCGAGCTCTAGTAGGAATTGTTTTAGCCCGGCCGACATGAAACACGGCCCTCTGTCTGAATGTATGTACGAAGGTCTCCCAAACATAGCGAAGAGGTCAGAGAGACATCTCACGACAGTGCCCGAGGTCATATCCGAGCACGGAAATGCGAAAGGGAACCTTGAATATTCATCAACAACGGTGAATATGTATCTGTTGTCTGTTTCGGTCGGTAGGGGCCCTTTGAAGTCGATGTTTAGTCTCTCGAAGGGGGAAGTGGCCTTGATCAGTCTGCCAGATGCCGCGCCAAAGAATCTGGGTTTTAGTTCAGCACAAACAGGGCATGAAGCATTCATTTGTTTAATATCTTCAACAGAATAGGGAAGATTTTGTCTGCGCACGAAATGTGCCATCCTGGTTACCCCCGGGTGGCACAGAGACACATGGAGGTCTTGCAAAGCCTGACTGATTGTTGCCGAACTGTAGACCCGAGAGAAGGTATCTGCAGCAGGGTTTTCTTTCCCGGGCCGGTAAACAATGTCGTAACTATAGCAAGCTAGGTCTATCTGCCATCTCATAATTTTTTCATTCTTAATTTTCCCGTTATTTTTCCCATCAAACATGAATGCCACGGATCGTTGGTCCGTAACGAGCGTGAAGTGGTTTCCCAGTAAATAATGTCTCCATTTCCGCAGCGCTTCAACGATGGCGTACGCTTCCTTCTCTATCGCTGAGTGTCTCTGTTCGCTTCTAGAGAGAGTTCTCGAGAAGAACGCGACCGGCCGCCCAGACTGATTAAGTGTAGCAGCTATGGCGTGATTTGAAGCGTCGGTTTCCACCACGAAGGGCACCGAGCTGTCGATCGATAAAACCACGGACTTACTGATATCATCCTTGAGGTTGTGGAAAGCTCTTACAACAGCGGCATCTGGTGGAAAGTTTTTGCAATGCACTAGGGGATGTATTTTCTCGGAGTATTGCGAAATCCATCTCGCATAGTAAGCGAACATCCCGATCACCCGGCGCATTGTCTGCAAGTCCTGAGGTGGTGGAAGCTCACGGAGCGGGCGCAATCGCTCAGGATCAGGCTTAATTGTGCCGTCGGCTATTGTGTAGCCGAGAAGGTCAATTGACCTTGCCGAGAATACGCATTTCTCGTAGTTGAGAGTCAGATTATATTTTCTAGCAATGCTCAAGAATCTGTCCAGATTCCTATCATGTTCCCTCTGATCCCTACCGCACACTGTGACATTATCCACGTAAACAAAAGTGTCTTTGAGGTTTTCATCTGAGATGATGTCGTCCATAACCCGTTGGAAGCAAGCTACCCCATTCGTGACACCGAAAGGTATTCTCCTGAATTGGTAGAGGCGCCTCCCTGCCTGGAATGCAGTGTAAGGTTTGTCTTCCTCCAAAGGGTATTTCGACGCTCGTGTGCTGCTTGAGGACATTATGACCCAGAATTACGTCCGCGCACAAATCACGAAGCACCAGTACCCTTACATCCCGATGCGTGTACCCTTTTACGTCCAATTCAACATTGCAGTACCCTCGTACGCGGGATTGTAGTGAGGTGGCGGCCATGCATACCGTATTGTCAGTCGGGTGGATTACCCATTTCCTGCCCTTCACTAGCGAGCTGTTGACGAAACTTTCAGAGCTACCGGTATCAATCAGTGCCTCAGCCATATGCCCGTTAATTCGTACGTTGATGATAGCCTTGGATAGATTCCCCGGGAGGCTGCAGTTAATTTATTCTGCGAGTAGAGAGCCGCAGAAGTGGGTTTATTCCTCCTTAGAGTAGATTTACATACCCTGGCATAATGCCCTTTCTTGTCGCAATTCATGCATGTGGCATCTCTGGCGGGACATTTTTGACGAGGATGCCTTTTGTACCCACAAAAGAAGCATTTACCAACCGGAGCAGTTGCTGAGGAGTTTGACGTGGCCTGTGTATCCGGCTCCTCGGGTGTTTCTCCATCCCCTATGTCTGGCTGTGTCTGTGCCAGTGGGGTTCCTTGAGTTCCCACCGTAGCAGCGTTCATTAGCAGCATCGGTGTCCCAAATGACTCAGATTGCTGCTGAGCCGTATCCATCGCTCGTGCCTGATCGACTACCTTGTCAAGAGTGGGTTGCGCTTTCTCTAGTAAGCGTTGCCGTATGTGGGCTGATCTGAGTCCTTGGATGAATGCCTCCCGTGTGGCTTCCTTTCGGTGTTCCTCGGCGCTTACGGCCCGGAAGCTGCCGTCTTTTCCCAGCTGATTCAGAGCTTGCAGGAACTGATCGATTGTCTCCCTGGCTGCTTGCTTGCGTGTGTTGAGAAGATGTCGTATGTATACCTCGTTCTTGGGCTTCACGTAGAGCACCTGCAGCACGTCAATCGCTGCTTCGTAAGTGTCGCACCCCGAGAAGAGCCTGTACACGCTGGGCGAGACATGATTCACGAGAGCGGCAAATTTGTCGGCTCCTTCCTCGATGATGGTCAGATAGTGTGAGAAGGAACAGAACCAATGCGACCATTTCATTTCTGCGTCAGTCGCGTTTGGGTCTGCGTCGAACCTCTCTGGTTTGTAGATCTTGTCCATCGTTGGTTGAGAGAGCCGAGAAAATCAAATGGAATAAATTGAAATGAGAGCGAGAGAAGAACCTTCAGAGTTTAGGCTTTATTCCATTTGATTGGAGCCGCTTCTACGGGCACACCGGGGAATACAGGTTCAGCTAGGAGTACATAAGCAGTAACGTATACATGTGCGATTAATCATTGCAGAATAAATCCGCGTAAGCACGGAGTTCGATATAATCTCCATTCTCACCAGTCAATGAGCACCTTCAGTTAACGAGCATCAAGTGAACAGCCGATGGAAATGGCAATGCCCCGGGGACAACCACTCGTGCCGCAGAGACCTCCCCTTATACGCGAGACGCACAACATGTGATCCCGCGTCATGTCCCTCAATTCACCTCAATTCACCACACTTCCGTCTCACGAGTTGATGATCGAGGAACAACGTATTTAAATGGAATATTATATTATGAACACGAATCGGAACATGAACAAGAAGTTTTTCAGGACTCCACTCCAATTTAAATAAAGGTTACGTGGGGCGGTGTATAAATAAGAGGGCTGTTCGGGATTGCCTCCTCATTACTTCTATTACACTGAACTTCCGGATTTTTTTAATAAGATCATTAAAATCATTATTTATTAAAATTGAAGAAACACTGTGTGGACTTCTTGATCTACGAACTTTCATGTTTAACTCGATGGTTGTGGTTGTGGTTGTGGTTGTGGTTGTGGGCATCGTGATGAACCTGAACGTTCCTTTCCATCCCTGGTGTGGGTGTGTGGTGATGGCCTACACCCTACAGGTATGCACAGACCTCTACGCTACGCTTCCCCTCCTCTCATCTCTCTCCCACCCTCCTCCTTCTCCTCCCCCTCCCATCCTCCTCCTTCTCCTCGCTCCCTCACCCCTCATCGCTCTCTCACCCCTCACCCCTCCTCGCTCCCTCACCCCTCCCTCCAGTGGAGTCCTCCCAGAGAGCCAATGGACACAGTGGTTGCTGCAAGGTTCACTCACTGAGAGCGAATCAGATGAACACGCGAGACGAAGCTCGGGCGCTTTTCCTGATTCGCGAGTCACTCAACACGTCAATATTTTAGTAACTTTTGTTCCACAACATTAAGATAATATAATTGAGCAAAATGGATTTTGTTTGTTTGATGAACAACCATGACAACAACAAAGGACTCCCGTCGTGCTTGTCATGGTCGATGCCATTTTAAAGCCGCAGTGGCTGAACATGAAGAAACCTTTAATCTTCACCAACCACTGGAGAGAGAGAGAACAAAGGATGAATTATCAACCAGACTTCATTGAAAACACCTCATTGTATTTTTAATGAGATTTATTTTCTTCTCGTTTCAACTCCATCATCACAAGCAGCACGTTAAGGAATAATCACCACAGAACATTGTTAGTTTTGTCTCACCGTGTATTTTGGTTATTGCGGAGCAGTTACCTGCTTCCTCAAGCCAGAGAAAGGTAAGTTCATGTACAAGCCATTTATTCAATAAGACAGAAGACACTTCCGTGCACAGAAGGAAGAGCCAGCTACTTCGTTGCAAACTGAAGACTTCAGGTTACATCGCATGTTGAGTGTTTATATACAGTTGTTCCCAAGATGTCAGATGGAACTTTGTTGACTTCAAATAAGCCACATACAAAGGTTTTTGTTTGTTTTTCAGCTTCAAGGAGAGGGGGTGTGGGCAGGGTAGGAGAGAGAGAGTCATTGTTTTGCCCTGCTGACTACATGATCACAGGTCAATGGTTTACTAAACAGATAAGATTAAACAAAGGTTGTTTACAAACTAAACGAAAATTTCCGAATTTTCTTACTGGCTTACTTCAGCATGTATGTTTATTAAATTATTTCTCAAAAAGCACTAAACTAAGTTAATTTGGCATTTTACATGATTATAAACTTCATTTTAATAATTCAGTTTCCACAGTTCCCCCTTTTGTTCTGACAGAACAAAGTAAGGGTTTGTTCTGCAAGAACAAATCTACTAAACATCTAAATTTGTCGTTTGGCTAATGGCAAGCTCGTTTCCACCGCGTCACCTTGACTTGCGCTCTGTGGTGGGTTAACAACACCCTTGCTGGTGGATGCATCCCTGATGGGGGACCATCACCTCCCCACACCCACAGAGTTGGGGCGCCCAGGCGATTTTGGAAGGAAAGAACCCTGTGCACACCGAACAGATACATCCAATGGGCAATCGTCTTTTCCAATTATACTAATCAAATTTAATTTGAGCAAGCCGCTTGAATTATTTTGCCCCTGAAGTTTTAAAGATATCTCTATTCTTCCACATCTCTTCATCACAATCATCCATCTGCTTTTGGCTCTTTAGCAACAATTGTTGAAGCCTTTCAAAAGGGTTTTTTTGTCGGTTCCAAAGGCACGAGTGTCTGTACTTTCATATTTTCCAAAAAACCACCACAAGGTGTCTTAACTAAATTTTAAACAAGGTTCTTCATTTTCTGGGTTTTCTGGATCTTCAGAGATGGTTGGTCCAGGGAAACTTCATGCGCCACCATCGTTGTTACTGTGGTAAATTTTCACACACACACATCATTACTTTTCTGCACGCGATGATGACAACAATGGCAATGAATATCATAGCCCAACGATCAATATGTGGAGTATCCATGGTCCTCTTCCACCAAACACTCCCATTAACCAAGATCCAAATCCTCCTTCCTTAAAATAGCCATGTTACTCTGCAGCTACCTTCCTTATATGTTGTATCACGTCACGGATATGTACTTTTAATAATGCCTGGGATTCCACGAGATTATTCATTCATATCCTTATATCTATCCTTGTCCCAGTAATTTGTCCCTCAATAGTTACTTGTTCTTTCCCCTTAGATAGTGAGGAAAAATTTGTCCTATATCGGGGAGTGTGATCATCTTTTTCCCTTGAAAAAGGAAGTTATGTTTCACCTGAAACTTAGGATAGTACCAGTGCCAATAGTCAGTACATTTCTATACCTCCTTTTTCCAGTTACTTGTTATCTCTCGTACTTTCGCACTTACATCCCCTTTTGTCCCTCCTATTCGAGATAGGACTGGATTAGCTTGTCTACAATCCAGGTACTCACATATAACTGCCCCTGAAAATGGGACTGCCGAGAGGGGCAGTCCATGCTTGGCTAAGTAGGGTAGCTGTGAGCAAACCCAACACTTGTTCTTGTTCATATTTTTAGCATGTTGTTAAGATATTGCTAATAAAATTACCCCCGTGCGTGAGTGACAGTCATCTCTGCGAGAAATAATACCACAAGTTCTCAATGTTCAGTTATGACCGAAGACTACTGCGCAGCTCCACTGCGCAGCTCGAACTGCGCAGTTTGGTTAAAGATGACTCGGCATTTTGGCGCGCGTGCACGAAATTATATTTTGAAAATAAATGCCGACGTTTACATTTCGGGTTTTGAAACTTTTGCACCTTCGGCGGAAAATGTATAAATATAATATACATGGTCAGTTGCTATGCAATGACACCATTCACTAACTTTTACCATGCTCACTAGAGAATATAAAGCCTCCTGAAGGTAGGGCAGTTTTTGCAAACTTTGAAGTCACGTGACACGAAAGCGAAATTCGAAAATCCAGCCCGACCAAATTTAGATATTGTCCCATACATTCATATGCTACAATCAAATTCAAGATTGCTTGAGAAATGTAGGAGGAGATAGATTTTGAAAAGTCGTTTTCGCATTTTTTGCCAACTTTGAAGTCACGTGACACGAAAGCGAATATCGAAAATCCGGCCCGACAAAATTTATATATTGTCCCATACATTCATATGCTACAAACAAATTCAAGATCGCTTGAGAAATGTAGTAGGAGATAGATTTTGAAAATCATCATTTTCGCATTTTTTGCCAAATTGAAGTCACGTGACACGAAAACGAATATCGAAAATCCGGCCTGACAAAATTTAGATATTGTCCCATAGATTCATTTGCTACAATCAAATTCAAGATTGCTTGAGAAATGGCGGAGGAGATAGAATTTGAAAATTGTCATTTTCGCAACTTCAAAGACCTCGTGACCTTGACCTTGACCTTCGGTGACCTTGAAAGTCATACCATCGTGTACGTCTCATCGACCTCTATCAGGATATCTAATGACCAGATCTCCTGCTTCAACTTCATTGTGAACGAACGGATGGACGGACGGATCGAAGGACATCGACACTCATATTATTAGGTCATGTTCGAAGAGATGATCTAAAAAGGTGTTTAATGGATGTTCAGTTATCCCTTCCTGTGACACTATGCCGAATTTCAGGCGTACAGTGTCTACGTCCCCTTCATCACGTGTGACAGAGGGTGCATAAGTATTTGTCCCATTCACGCCTATCTCATGCAATTGGTCCTGATGTTTACCTCCTTCTTCTCTGCGTAATCTGTCACGACCCATTGATTGTTTCCCCTGCTCTCGACCTACCAAACATTCTGCTCTCCATGACATTCTCATAATACCCTCACTGTCTCTTATCATCCATATTATCACAATTATGCACGTGCAAATTAAGAGCACTGGTTTTATATATATATATATATATATATATATATATATATATATATATATATATATATATATATATATATATATATATATATATATATATATATATATATATATATATATAGTCATAAACCTCCGGTAACATTCTTCCCAGTGGCAGATTTCCTTTCTTCTCTTTACAACTTCCTGTATGCTTTTTGCAATGAGATGCATGAATCTTACCTTTGCACTTGACAACTGTGTTGGCGACCAACAATACCTGATGTGGTCCGGTCCAATGTGCCTTCAGTGCTTTCCTCCGCCTGAACACCTTGATGTTCAAATAGCAACCCAGTTGCTTGGCTGGATGCTGTGGTGTTCTGCTGCAGCTGGTCTGGTCGCACTTGTCTGACCTGCGAGTCAAACTCTTTGACAACCTTTGTTAAGGCAGCACAAAAGGTAATCTTTGTCTTGTCCATCATGTATATGTCCATATGTTTTGTAGACACTTTACCAATATTATAGCCGAGTGTTGGCTTAGCAATTAGGGTGGTGGCTTGGGATCCTAGAGTCCTGAGCTCGAGTCCCGTTGACCATCAAACCAACACCAGGGGGTTGACTCAGCCTGTCACTCCTCCAAGGTTGGCAAAAATGAACACCAGTACTGGTAATAGGGGCACCGCATCAGCAGCACAGCCATGTCCCAACCAATGCTGCAACCAACAGCCAAAAAGGCAGCACACACTACCAACATTATGGTGTTAATAATACGCACAGCTTCTGCAAAAAATTTCTGCCACAGCTGCAAATCCTGGAGCGTGCTATGTACGTAGCACCTCCTTCTACATCCCCCTTTTGCTCGTGTGGCCACTTCCGTGAGCCAAACGAGCAAACCATAGTGAAAGCACCTTTTGGGCAACCACTTTGCTCTCCTTTTGAGACCCAAAGTTTTGTTTCTGTGTTTTTCACCTCAGTTTCTTCCTGCAGTGCTGCAATGCCGTCAGTAGTTGGCGCCCTTTCCTCATTTTCTCTGACTTGCAATTTGCTATTTCTTGTGATTTTGCTTGTTTTGCTGCTAAATCAGCTGAAGCATTTCCTTTTGAGACCATATCTCTTTTGCTTCATATGTGCTCAACATTTCACTATGGTTAATAGCTTCTCACAGTTCCACGATCAATTTACCATTTTTGACTCGCATACCTTGCGATTTAATACACCCTCTTATTTCCAAAGTTCCCCTACATTGTGTGTCATCCTGTACATATATTAGGAATTTGTATGTATTGTTATGCTTCCATCCTCTGGTACTCCATGCCTTCTGACAGCCAGTGGTCCCAAAGGGGTGAAGATGTTCCCTCTGCAATAATCCCCTGATGTCGAGCAAATCAGCAAATCATCCATGTACTGTACCAATAGCGCCTATGGCAAGCACTGAAATTGCGCCCCTGTCCAAACATCTGACACCCGTATTTTAAATAACTTGAACATGATATCAGCTCAAAAATACAACCCAAGCTCGTTAATCTTTTAATTAACAAATTATGGCACCACATGGAAATTACAACTGCACCTTCCTTGCTTTCACTGATGCAAATTGGTCCATGATGTGCTCAAAGTCAGTTTTTTTTTTCAGTTTCTTCTCTTTCTACACTCAGCAGAGCAAGATCACAGAGTCTGCCTTGACCCATGGAGGCTCTCAAATATGAAACTATTAGTTTTAACTTGCTGAATTATGTCTCACAGCTGGCGATGGAAACTGCGATGGTAATTTTACCAACGAATGCTTAGCCTGTTGTCGGCGTTCACAACCTATGCCCAACGATAGTCTAACTTATGCATAGCGCGCTGCACGTTTCGCCGACGATGACGTGACGTAGCCTATTAAAAGGCTAACGCACAACGATTTAAATCATAACCGCCGGAGAAATTGAAGTGTCAACATCGCAGTCACACCTTGGCGATCTTGCCAGCGTATGGCGACCTCTGAAAAATGCGTCTAAAACGCTGGCGCACGTCGAATACGGTTAGTGTAAGTTTGGTATTCGTGAATAGAACGCTAAAGTACGCTATCATACGTCATATTAAGTGAAGTACGTCTTGTAATTATAAACATGTTAAACATTTTACGACGTAATTGCCGTATGACACACGTTCCGCATGCGATGGGAATAAGTTGTACGCACGATATGCGAACGTTGGCACGCATCGACAAAAGTTACTTGTAAGGTACTCATAAGTTGAAACATGTCAAGGTCATGTTTCGCGTCAGTGTTCCAGACTCCCTGTTTTTTTTTCTTCAAAATGAAGGTGAAGTTGACACTTCGATTTCGAGTGCGGTTATGATTTTAATCCTGGAGCGGCAGCCTTTTAATTATATTATATTATAACTGCACAAGAAATCGAAGCGTCAACATCACCGTCATACCGAAAATAAAAATAAAAAAACCAGGGAGTCTGGAACACTGACGCTAACCATTACCTTGACGCGTTTCGACTTATGAGTCCCTTTCAAGTAACGTGTGTCGACGTGTGTCAACGATCGCGTAATGTGCCGACAACACATTAATCATTGACTAGAAATGTTTCGGGTACGATAAACATTCCCTCGACATGTTTCGACTTATGAGTAACTCACAAGTTACGTGTGTCGACGTGTGTCAACGATCGCGTAACGTGCCTACAACTTATGGCCAGCGTTATGCGGAACGTGTGACTCACGCGCTGGCATAAGTCTTAAAATTTCAAGCATGGAAAATTTGAGGACAACCGAAAAGTACAACATTTAAAGCCAGCTATTACGACATATGTCAGTGTTTTTCAGCGTGCTCTCAATGTTATCAAAACTTACCCATAACGTATTCGACGCGTACCAGCGTTTTACACAAATTTTCCAAAAATCGGCATAAGCTGGCGAAAATGTCAAGGTGTGACTGGGCCTTTAGAAAGGTTCTTCATTTTTCATGGGCTGATGGAAGGAAGGACACACCAAACAATGAAGTGGTTTGCACTGCTTAAAAATCCATGTCTTCATGTACGACTCAAACACCATTCTTTGAATTGATCATTTTCCCAAGGTTGAAATTGAATTTTCGTAGCTTTTCATTGAATGGATCATTTTTCCAATGTAAATATTGAGTTTTTGAGCTTTTCATTGAATCGATCATTTTTTTAATGTTGACATTGAGTTTTTATAGCCTTTCATTGAATAGATCATTTTTCCAATGTCGATATCGAGTTTTTATTGCTTTTCATTGAATCGATAATTTTCCCAATGTCAATATTGAGTTTTTATAGCTTTTCATTGAATCGATCATTTTCCCAATTGGAGGTATTGAGTTTTAAAGCTTCTCATTGAATTGTTCACTTTCCCAATGTAGATATTGAGTTTTGAAAGCTTCTCATTGAATCTTTCATTTCCCCAATGAAGATATTGAGTTTTATCGCTTCTCATTGAATCGATCATTTCCGCGATGTCGATATTGAGTTTTTATAGCTTCTCATTGAATCGATCATTTCCTCAATGCAGATATTGAGTTTTCATAGCTTCTCATTGAATTGATTATTTCCACAATGTGGATATTGAGTTTTTAAAGCTTCTCATTGAATCGATCATTTCCGCAATGTAGATGTTGAGTTTTTAAAGCTCCTAATTGAATCGATCATTTCCACAATGTCAATATTGAGTGTTTAAAGCTTCTTATTGAAACGATCATTTTCCCAATGTTGATATTGAGTTTTTAGAGCTTCTCATTGAATCGATCATTTTCCCAATGTCGATATTGAGTTTTTATAGCTTCTCATTGAATCGATCATTTCCCCAATGTAGATATTGAGTTTTTATAGCTTTTCTTTGAATCGATCATTTTCCCAATTGTAGATATTGAGTTTTTAAAGCTTCTCATTATATCGATCATTTTCCCAATGTAGATGTACTTGCCGTATTGAGTTTTTATAGCTTTTCATTGAAACGATCATTTTTCCAATGTCAATATTGAGTTTTTATAGCTTCTCATTGAATCGCTCATTTCCCCCAATGAAGATTTTGAGTTTTATGGCCTTTCATTGAATCGATCATTTTTCAAATGTTGAGAATGAGTTTTTATAGCTTTTCATTGAATGGATGATTTTTCCAATGACGATATTGAGTTTTTATAGGTTTTCATTGAATCGATCATTTTTCCAATGTCGATATTGAGTTTTTATAGCTTTTCATTGAATGGATCATTTTTCCAATGTCAATATTGAGTTTTTATAGCTTCTCATTGAATCGATCATTTCCCCAATGTAGATGTTGCGTTTTTATAGCTTTTCATTGAATGGATCATTTTTCCAATGTCGATATTGAGTTTTTATAGCTTTTCATTGAATGGATCATTTTTCCAATGTCGATATTGAGTTTTTATTGCTTTTCATTGAATGGATCATTTCCTCAATGTAGATATTGCGTTTTTATAGCTTTTCATTAAATGGATCATTTTTCCAATGTCGATATTGAGTTTTTATAGCTTTTCATTGAATGGATCATTTTTCCAATGTCAATATTGAGTTTTTATTGCTTTTCATTGAATGGATCATTTTTCCAATGTAGATATTGAGTTTTTATTGCTTTTCATTGAATGGATCATTTTTCCAATGTAGATATTGAGTTTTTATAGCTTTTCATTGAAGCAATCATTTTCCCAATGTAGATAATGAGTTTTTAAAGCTTCTCATTGAAGCAATCATTTTCCCAATGTAGATAATGAGTTTTTAAAGCTTCTCATTGAATCGATCATTTCCACTATATCAACATTGAGTTTTTATAGCTTCTCATTTAATTGATCATTTTCGCCAATGTAGATATTGAGTTTTCAAAGCTTCTCATTGAATCTATCATTTCCCCAATGTAGATATTGAGTTTTTATTGCTTTTCATTAAATCGATAATTTTCCCAATGTCAATATTGAGTTTTTATAGCTTTTCATTGAATCGATCATTTTCCCAATTGGAGATATTGAGTTTTGAAAGCTTCTCATTGAATCTTTCATTTCCCCAATGTAGATATTGAGTTTTTGTCGCTTCTCATTGAATCGATCATTTCCCCAATGAAGATATTGAGTTTTATCGCTTCTCATTGAATTGATTATTTCCACAATGTGGATATTGAGTTTTTAAAGCTTCTCATTGAATCGATCATTTCCGCAATGTAGATGTTGAGTTTTTAAAGCTCCTAATTGAATCGATCATTTCCACAATGTCAATATTGAGTGTTTAAAGCTTCTTATTGAAACGATCATTTTCCCAATGTTGATATTGAGTTTTTGGAGCTTCTCATTGAATCGATCATTTTCCCAATGTCGATAATGAGTTTTTTTGCATTTCATTGAATAGATCATTTTCCCAATGTCAATATTGAGTTTTTATAGCTTTTTATTGAATCTATCATTTTCCCAATTGTAGATATTGAGTTTTTAAAGCTTCTCATTATATCGATCATTTTCCCAATGTAGATGTAGTTGCCGTATTGAGTTTTTATAGCTTTTCATTGAATCGATCATTTTTCCAATGTCGATATTGAGTTTTTATAGCTTCTCATTGAATCGATCATTTCACCAGTGTAGATATTGAGTTTTTATAGCTTTTCATTGAATCGATCATTTTCCCAATTGTAGATATTGAGTTTTTAAAGCTTCTCATTATATCGATCATTTTCCCAATGTAGATGTACTTGCCGTATTGAGTTTTTATAGCTTTTCATTGAAACGATCATTTTTCCAATGTCAATATTGAGTTTTTATAGCTTCTCATTGAAAAGATCATTTTTCCAATGTCAATATTGAGTTTTTATAGCTTCTCATTGAATGGATCATTTTCCCAATGTAGATATTGAGTTTTTATAGCTTTTCATTAAATGGATCATTTTTCCAATGTCGATATTGAGTTTTTATAGCTTTTCATTGAATGGATCATTTTTCCAATGTCGATATTGAGTTTTTATAGCTTTTCATTAAATGGATCATTTTTCCAATGTCGATATTGAGTTTTTATAGCTTTTCATTGAATGGATCATTTTTCCAATGTCAATATTGAGTTTTTATTGCTTTTCATTGAATGGATCATTTTTCCAATGTAGATATTGAGTTTTTATATCTTTTCATTGAATGGATCATTTTTCCAATGTAGATATTGAGTTTTTATAGCTTTTCATCGAATCGATCATTTTCTCAATGTAGATTTTGAGTTTTTAAAGTTTCTCAATCAATCGATCATTTTTCCAATGTAAATGTTGAGTTTTTGAGCTTTTCATTGAATCGGTCATATATCCAATGTAGATATTGAGTTTTTATAGCTTTTCAATGAATGGATCATTTTTCCAATGTAGATATTGAGTTTTTCTAGCTTTTCATTGAATCGATCATTTTCCCAATGTAGATATTGAGTTTTAGTAGATTTTCATTGAATGGATCAGTTTTCCAATGTAGATATTGAGTTTTTAAAGCTTCTCATTGAATCGATCATTTCCGCAATGTCGATGTTGAGTTTTTAAAGCTCCTAATTGAATCGATCATTTCCACAATGTCAATATTGAGTGTTTAAAGCTTCTGATTGAAACTATCATTTTCCCAATGTAGATATTGAGTTTTTACAGCTTCTCAATGAATCGATCATTTTCCCAATGTGGATATTGAGTTTTTTATAGCTTCACATTGAATCGATCATCTCCCCAATGTCGATATTGAGTTTTTATTGCTTTTCATTGAATCTATCAGTTTCCCAATTGTAGTATTGAGTTTTTATAGGTTTTCATTGAATTTATCAGTTTCCCAATTGTCGTATTGAGTTTTTAAAGCTTCTCATTATATCGATCATTTTCCCAATGTAGATATTGAGTTTTTGTCGCTTTTCATTGAATGGATCATTTTTCCAATGTAGATATTGAGTTTTTGAGCTTTTCATTGAATGGATCATTTTTCCAATGTAGATATTGAGTTTTTATAACTTTTCATTGAAGCGATCACTTTCCCAATGTAGATATTGAGTTTTTAAAGCTTCTCATTGAATCAATCATTTTCCCAATGTCAATATTGAGTTTTTATAGCTTTTCATTGAATCTCTCATTTCCCCAATTGCAGATATTGAGTTTTCAAAGCTTCTCATTGAATCTATCATTTCCACAATGTCGATATTGAGTTTGTATAGCTTTTCATTGAATCTATCATTTCCCTAATGCAGAGATTGAGTTTTTATAGTTTTTCATTGAATCGATCATTTTTCCAATGTCGACATTGAGTTTTTCTCGCTTTTCATTGAATGGATCATTTGTCGAATGGAGATATTGAGTTTTTCTCGCTTTTCATTGAATCGATCATTTTCCCAATGCAGATATTGAGATTTTATAGCTTTTCATTGAAGCAATCATTTTCCCAATGTAGATAATGAGTTTTTAAAGCTTCTCATTGAATCGATCATTTCCACGATATCAACATTGAGTTTTTATAGCTTCTCGTTTAATTGATCAGTTCCGCCAATGTAGATATTGAGTTTTAAAAGCTTCTCATTGAATCTATCATTTCCCCAATGGAGATATTGAGTTTTTATTGCTTTTCATTGAATCGATCATTTTCCCAATGTCAATATTGAGTTTTTATAGGTTTTCATTGAATCTATCAGTTTCCCAATTGTAGATATTGAGTTTTCAAAGCTTCTCATTATATCGATCATTTTCCCAATGTAGATATTGAGTTTTTATCGCTTTTCAATGAATGGATCATTTTTCCAATGCAGATATTGAGTTTTTATAGCTTTTCATTGAATGGATAATTTTTCCAATGTAGATAGAGTTTTTAAAGCTTTTCATTGAATCGATCATTTTCCCAATGTAGATATTGAGTTTTTATAACTTTTCATTGAAGCGATCACTTTCCCAATGTTGATATTGAGTTTTTAAAGCTTCTCATTGAATCGATCATTTCCCCAATGTTGATATTGAGTTTTTAAAGCTTTTCATTGAATCAATCATTTCCACGATGTCGCCATTGAGTTTTTATAGCTTCTCATTGAATCAATCATTTTCCCAATATCAATATTGAGTTTTTATAGCTTTTCATTGAATCTATCATTTCCCCAATTGTAGATATTGAGTTTTCAAAGCTTATCATTGAATCTCTCATTTCCACAATGTAGATATTGAGTTTTTATTGCTTTTCATTGAATCAATCATTTTCCCAATGTCAATGTTAAGTTTTTTAGCTTCTCATTGAATCAATCATTTTCCCAATGTCAATATAGAGTTTTTATAGCTTTTCATTGAATCGATCATCTCCCCAATGTTGATATTGAGTTTTCATACCTTTTCATTGAATCGATCATTTCCCCAATGTCGATATTGAATTTTTAAAGCTTCTCATTGAATCGATCATTTCCCCAATGTTGATATTGAGTTTTTAATCGCTTTTCATTGAATCGATCATTTTCCCAATTGGAGATATTGAGTTTTAAAGCTTCTCATTGAATTGTTCACTTTCCCAATGTAGATATTGAGTTTTTAAAACTTCTCATTGAATCTATCATTTCCCCAATGTAGATATTGAGTTTTTATTGCTCCTCATTAAATCGATCATTTCCGCGATGTCGATATTGAGTTTTTATAGCTTCTCATTGAATCGATCATTTCCTCAATGCAGATATTGAGTTTTTATAGCTTCTCATTGAATCGATTATTTCCGCAATGTAGATATTGAGTTTTTAAAGCTTCTCATTGAATCGATCATTTCCGCAATGTCGATGTTGAGTTTTTAAAGCTCCTAATTGAATCGATCATTTCCGCAATGTCAATATTGAGTGTTTAAAGCTTCTTATTGAAACTATCATTTTCGCAATGTAGATATTGAGTTTTTAAAGCTTCTCATTGAATCGATCATTTCCCCGATGTCGATGTTGAGTTTTTATAGCTTTTCATTGAATCAATCATTTTGCCAATTTCAATATTGAGTATTTCTTAGCTTTTCATTGAATCTATCATTTCCCCAATTGTAGATATTGAGTTTCTAAAGCTTCTCATTGAATCGATCATTTCCCCAATGAAGATATTGAGTTTTTAAAGCTTCTCATTGAATCGATCATTTCCGCGATGTCGACATTGAGTTTTTATCGCTTCTCGTTGAATCGATCATTTCCGCGATGTGGATATTGAGTTTTTAAAGCTTATCAGTGAATCGATCATTTTCCCAATGTCAATATTGAGTTTTTATAGCTTTTCATTGAATCGATCATTTTCCCAATTGGAAGTATTGAGTTTTTAAGCTTCTCATTGAATTGTTCACTTTCCCAATGTGAATATTGAGTTTTTTATAGCTTCACATTGAATCGATCATCTCCCCAATGTCGATATTGAGTTTTATTGCTTTTCATTGAATCGATCATTTTCCCAATGTCAATATTGAGTTTTTATAGGTTTTCATTGAATCTATCAGTTTCCCAATTGTAGTATTGAGTTTTTAAAGCTTCTCATTACATCGATCATTTTCCCAATGTAGATATTGAGTTTTTATCGCTTTTCATTGAATGGATCATTTTTCCAATGCAGATATTGAGATTTTATAGCTTTTCATTGAAGCAATCATTTTCCCAATGTAGATAATGAGTTTTTAAAGCTTTTCATTGAATCGATCATTTCCACGATATCAACCTTGAGTTTTTATCGCTTCTCATTTAATTGATCAGTTCCGCCAATGTAGATATTGAGTTTTCAAAGCTTCTCATTGAATCTATCATTTCCCCAATGGAGATATTGAGTTTTTATAGCTTTTCATTGAATGGATAATTTTTCCAATGTAGATAGAGTTTTTAAAGCTTTTCATTGAATCGATCATTTTCCCAATGTAGATATTGAGTTTTTATAACTTTTCATTGAAGCGATCACTTTCCCAATGGAGATATTTAGTTTTTAAAGCTTCTCATTGAATCGATCATTTCCCCAATGTTGATATTGAGTTTTTAAAGCTTTTCATTGAATCAATCATTTCCACGATGTCGCCATTGAGTTTTTATAGCTTCTCATTGAATCAATCATTTTCCCAATATCAATATTGAGTTTTTATAGCTTTTCATTGAATCTATCATTTCCCCAATTGTAGATATTGAGTTTTCAAAGCTTATCATTGAATCTCTCATTTCCACAATGTAGATATTGAGTTTTTATTGCTTTTCATTGAATCAATCATTTTCCCAATGTCAATGTTAAGTTTTTTAGCTTCTCATTGAATCAATCATTTTCCCAATGTCAATATTGAGTTTTTATTGCTTTTCATTGAATCGATCATCTCCCCAATGTTGATATTGAGTTTTCATACCTTTTCATTGAATCGATCATTTCCCCAATGTCGATATTGAATTTTTAAAGCTTCTCATTGAATCGATCATTTCCCCAATGTTGATATTGAGTTTTTAATCGCTTTTCATTGAATCGATCATTTTCCCAATTGGAGATATTGAGTTTTAAAGCTTCTCATTGAATTGTTCACTTTCCCAATGTAGATATTGAGTTTTTAAAACTTCCCATTGAATCTATCATTTCCCCAATGTAGATATTGAGTTTTTATTGCTCCTCATTAAATCGATCATTTCCGCGATGTCGATATTGAGTTTTTATAGCTTCTCATTGAATCGATCATTTCCTCAATGCAGATATTGAGTTTTTATAGCTTCTCATTGAATCGATTATTTCCGCAATGTAGATATTGAGTTTTTAAAGCTTCTCATTGAATCGATCATTTCCGCAATGTCGATGTTGAGTTTTTAAAGCTCCTAATTGAATCGATCATTTCCACAATGTCAATATTGAGTGTTTAAAGCTTCTTATTGAAACTATCATTTTCGCAATGTAGATATTGAGTTTTTAAAGCTTCTCATTGAATCGATCATTTCCCCGATGTCGATGTTGAGTTTTTATAGCTTTTCATTGAATCAATCATTTTGCCAATTTCAATATTGAGTATTTCTTAGCTTTTCATTGAATCTATCATTTCCCCAATTGTAGATATTGAGTTTCTAAAGCTTCTCATTGAATCGATCATTTCCCCAATGAAGATATTGAGTTTTTAAAGCTTCTCATTGAATCGATCATTTCCGCGATGTCGACATTGAGTTTTTATCGCTTCTCGTTGAATCGATCATTTCCGCGATGTGGATATTGAGTTTTTAAAGCTTATCAGTGAATCGATCATTTTCCCAATGTCAATATTGAGTTTTTATAGCTTTTCATTGAATCGATCATTTTCCCAATTGGAAGTATTGAGTTTTTAAGCTTCTCATTGAATTGTTCACTTTCCCAATGTGGATATTGAGTTTTTTTATAGCTTCACATTGAATCGATCATCTCCCCAATGTCGATATTGAGTTTTATTGCTTTTCATTGAATCGATCATTTTCCCAATGTCAATATTGAGTTTTTATAGGTTTTCATTGAATCTATCAGTTTCCCAATTGTAGTATTGAGTTTTTAAAGCTTCTCATTACATCGATCATTTTCCCAATGTAGATATTGAGTTTTTATCGCTTTTCATTGAATGGATCATTTTTCCAATGCAGATATTGAGATTTTATAGCTTTTCATTGAAGCAATCATTTTCCCAATGTAGATAATGAGTTTTTAAAGCTTCTCATTGAATCGATCATTTCCACGATATCAACCTTGAGTTTTTATCGCTTCTCATTTAATTGATCAGTTCCGCCAATGTAGATATTGAGTTTTCAAAGCTTCTCATTGAATCTATCATTTCCCCAATGGAGATATTGAGTTTTTATTGCTTTTCATTGAATCGATCATTTTCCCAATGTCAATATTGAGTTTTTATAGGTTTTCATTGAATCTATCAGTTTCCCAATTGTAGATATTGAGTTTTCAAAGCTTCTCATTATATCGATCATTTTCCCAATGTAGATATTGAGTTTTTATCGCTTTTCAATGAATGGATCATTTTTCCAATGCAGATATTGAGTTTTTATAGCTTTTCATTGAATGGATAATTTTTCCAATGTAGATATTGAGTTTTTATAGCTTTTCATTGAATCGATCATTTTCCCAATGTAGATATTGAGTTTTTATAACTTTTCATTGAAGCGATCACTTTCCCAATGGAGATATTTAGTTTTTAAACCTTCTCATTGAATCGATCATTTCCCCAATGTTGATATTGAGTTTTTAAAGCTTTTCATTGAATCAATCATTTCCACGATGTCGCCATTGAGTTTTTATAGCTTCTCATTGAATCAATCATTTTCCCAATACCAATATTGAGTTTTTATAGCTTTTCATTGAATCTATCATTTCCCCAATTGTAGATATTGAGTTTTCAAAGCTTATCATTGAATCTCTCATTTCCACAATGTAGATATTGAGTTTTTATTGCTTTTCATTGAATCAATCATTTTCCCAATGTCAATATTAAGTTTTTTAGCTTCTCATTGAATCAATCATTTTCCCAATGTCAATATTGAGTTTTTATAGCTTT
Organism: Eptatretus burgeri; assembly: GCF_056783735.1. Taxonomy (NCBI): domain Eukaryota; kingdom Metazoa; phylum Chordata; class Myxini; order Myxiniformes; family Myxinidae; genus Eptatretus; species Eptatretus burgeri. The sequence continues at coordinate 46,403 of NW_028222014.1, forward strand.
TCATTGAATCGATCATTTCCCCAATGTCGATATTGAATTTTTAAAGCTTCTCATTGAATCGATCATTTCCCCAATGTTGATATTGAGTTTTTATCGCTTTTCATTGAATCGATCATTTTCCCAATTGGAGATATTGAGTTTTAAAGCTTCTCATTGAATTGTTCACTTTCCCAATGTAGATATTGAGTTTTTAAAACTTCTCATTGAATCTATCATTTCCCCAATGTAGATATTGAGTTTTTATTGCTCCTCATTAAATCGATCATTTCCGCGATGTCGATATTGAGTTTTTATAGCTTCTCATTGAATCGATCATTTCCTCAATGCAGATATTGAGTTTTTATAGCTTCTCATTGAATCGATTATTTCCGCAATGTAGATATTGAGTTTTTAAAGCTTCTCATTGAATCGATCATTTCCGCAATGTCGATGTTGAGTTTTTAAAGCTCCTAATTGAATCGATCATTTCCACAATGTCAATATTGAGTGTTTAAAGCTTCTTATTGAAACTATCATTTTCCCAATGTAGATATTGAGTTTTTAAAGCTTCTCATTGAATCGATCATTTCCCCGATGTCGATGTTGAGTTTTTATAGCTTTTCATTGAATCAATCATTTTGCCAATTTCAATATTGAGTTTTTATCGCTTCTCGTTGAATCGATCATTTCCGCGATGTGGATATTGAGTTTTTAAAGCTTATCAGTGAATCGATCATTTTCCCAATGTCAATATTGAGTTTTTATAGCTTTTCATTGAATCGATCATTTTCCAAATTGGAAGTATTGAGTTTTTAAGCTTCTCATTGAATTGTTCACTTTCCCAATGTGGATATTGAGTTTTTTTTATAGCTTCACATTGAATCGATCATCTCCCCAATGTCGATATTGAGTTTTATTGCTTTTCATTGAATCGATCATTTTCCCAATGTCAATATTGAGTTTTTATAGGTTTTCATTGAATCTATCAGTTTCCCAATTGTAGTATTGAGTTTTTAAAGCTTCTCATTACATCGATCATTTTCCCAATGTAGATATTGAGGTTTTATCGCTTTTCATTGAATGGATCATTTTTCCAATGTAGATATTGAGTTTTTATAGCTTTTCATTGAACGGATAATTTTTCCAATGTCAATATTGAGTTTTTATAGATTTTCATTGAATATATCAGTTTCCCAATTGTAGTATTGAGTTTTTAAAGCTTCTCATTACATCGATCATTTTCCCAATGTAGATATTGAGTTTTTATAGCTTTTCATTGAATCGATAATTTTTCCAATGTCGATATTGAGTTTTTATAGCTTTTCATTGAATGGATCATTTTCCCAATGTAGATATTGAGTTTTTATAACTTTTCATTGAAGCGATCACTTTCCCAATGTAGATATTGTGTTTTTAAAGCTTCTCATTGAATCCATCATTTCCCCTATGTAGATATTGAGTTTTTATACCTTTTCATTGAATCTATCATTTCCCCAATTGTAGATATTGAGTTTTCAAAGCTTCTCATTGAATCTATCATTTCCCCAATGTAGATGTTGAGTTTTTATTGCTTTTCATTGAATCAATCATCTCCCCAATGTCGATATTGAGTTTTTAGAGCTTTTCATTGAATCGATCATCTCCCCAATGTCGATATTGAGTTTTTATACCTTTTCATTGAATCGATCATTTCCCCAATGTCGATATTGAATTTTTAAAGCTTCTCATTGAATCGATCATTTCCCCAATGTTGATATTGAGTTTTTAAAGCTTCTCATTGAATCTATCATTTCCGTGATGTCGATATTCAGTTTTTATAGCTCCTCATTGAATCGATCTCATCCCCAATCTCAAAATTAAGTTTGTATAGCTTCAAACGAGCCGCAGCATCAAGAGCTGTTCTGTCCCCTTCTGTTAACTGCCGTTTTCCGTTTCCATGTGCGATCTTCGAGCAATACTGATATGTGTCCTGAATCCTGAAGCCGTGGAATACGGGAACAGTTCTTGACGGGCGACACGCGCAATGTGATGTTTTCTCCGATTTCGCTCGAGGGCACTTGGACCAGGGAGCGCTGGCGAGTCCACATCCCACACAGATAAATCTGTGTATTAAATGTAGATCTGCAGATGTATAAAGAAGGATGGCAGAGTCAATCATTTTAACTTGCAAGAAGTGTGTAGTTTTTCAAAAAAAATTCGCGATACATTTGTTATATATTTGTTCAGCACTGTGTATTGTATCCTAAACAGGTTAGTGAGTGTGTGTGTGACGTGTCAGGCAAATGACCCACGTCATATTTGTTTGGAACGTGAGTCATGTAATTTTTATGAGGGGATAGTGAGGTAAAAAAAAACTAAATGACATGTTGGGTACATAATTTTCCGGTACTAAAAGCCGGCGGGCATTTTGAAAAAAATAAATAATAACAAATAACAAATAAAAAGTGATTCTTCTTTTTTAAAAGAATTCCAGACGATCAACTGGTATTTTACTTTTATTTGGCCAAATTAGACTGTGTGTGAGTGTGTGTGTGTGTGTGTGTGTGTGTGTGTGTGTGTGTGTGTGTGTGTGTGTGTGTGTGTGTGTGTGTGTGTGTGTGTGTGTGTGTGTGTGTGTGTGTGTGTGTGTAACCAAAAGGTATTGAGATCGCTGGATAATGAGCCAGCAGAGCTTATGCGATGTTCCATGTGTGAACCCACCAGGCGTTTCACTTGAAACATTTCACTGGATGTCCCCAGCAGTGCATGTCATGTGAGCAACGTGCTTTTGGCATCATTAAATGAACACGATCTCCCTTAGGCCTTAGTTATTTTATAACTTGGTTTACACAGTTCTTCAGCGAAAATGTAGGGTCGGTTGGTCGAAATATAAATATAAATATAATTTCAATTTTTCGAAATCATATATTTTTATGATTTTTTTTCGGATGTTCCATGGAAAAGACATGGAAAAAGGGAATATAAATCCCGGACCAGGAGGATCTAAGAAAACATTGAAGATGGTAGACCATTCAAATGCAGGATGCCCATGTTCACCGTATCATCTGATGTGAAAAACAATAAATAAGGACAAAAACTTGTTTTTACAATATAGTCTGGCATGTGTTTCCATAGAAACCTGTTCGATCATCAAACAAATGGAAACAATGCTGAGAAAATGACTGTCCAACTAGTAGATGTGTGCGTGCACACCAGTGCATAGTGCAGGATATGATTAAAAAGGTGTCTGCTCGGAGTCAACACGCTCAAAACGGTCAATCCAGCTTTTACTTTTCAGCAGGCGTCTGATCGTTCCGCCTCCCCCATCCCCATCAGCACATCAAAGGCTGATTTCTGGTCCGTTGAAGGCTGAATATCAGCATCTCGCAGGGAAACTTTGAGGTATATGGCACCAAAATCTTTCAATACGAACAGCGGTGTACAACTTTCGATGGAACCAAAATCGGCACGATCGAGAGTCGCCTGCGAATCATCCCTGCTGCTGCACTGAATTGATGCAATTGTTCGGCCAGAATATTCGTCGTGAAGATGTTGCGTGATTAAATCACCAATACAGTCACTCGAATTTATACCGCCGACATACTTCTCCACAATCACTTTCGCCCCAGAAACCACAGTCAATCTGAACCATGCTGGCCGCTACTCAGATGCCATGACCGAAGACGACTGCACAGCTTGGTTAAAGGGGACTCAGCATTTTGGTGCGAGTGCAAAATTATATTTTGAAAATAAATACCGACATTTACATTTCGGGTTTTGGAACTTTTGCACCTTCGGCGTGAAATTTATAAATATAAAAGGCTAAAAATTTGTTTTATATTTATATTTCATTTTGGCAAATATAACGTCGGCGGATTTGTAAACCAAGTTATAAAATAACTAAGGCCTTACAAGGAATTTAAATCAAGCGGAGACCATTAGGCCGATCCATCCATCCATCCAATGGGACCATACTCTGTGCAGGGCGTTGGTGCTGCCGAAGTAGATTCCTTGGCAATTGGACACAATCCTGGACGGGTCGCTACTCCGACACAGGATCCCAGCAAGCTTCCACTCCTTTTGCCGACCTCAGAAGGATGACAGACAGAGTCAACCCCACCTGGTATTAATTCAACAGCCGAGTGGGATTTGAACTTGGGACCCTCAGATCCCAAGCCCATCACTCCAACCATTAAGCCAACACCAAGCATATTCGGTCCATCAAGGCTGCGCTTTGATTGGATTGCCAACCTATGGTTGTTTGTCCGTGCTCTTTCGTTTTAATTGCAATTCCAAGTTCTTTCCACGGTGAGAATAAGAACTTGTTTTCTGGTTGTCATCGCGGTGTGTGCGAGTGAGGGTGTGGAAATATCAGCAAGATGAGGGTGTGGAGACGTTTCTCTGCGTTTTCTGCTCCATTAATTCACAAACACGGTTGTTGGGGATTTTAACGACGATGATGAAAGATATTATTTCAATGTGTTTTGAAGTCCTTGGGAAGAAACTTTCCTTGAAAAAAATCACCAAACACAGGAGGAAAGTTTGTGTTTTCACAATTAAACCAGATTCAGGAGAATCACAAACTCACTTCTTTACCCAGTTATATAAACGTGAAGGGGAATGAAGAGAGTGTTTTGTTGCGATTAAAATAAAACGATTAATTGTCATTCGTGGATGAGGGAAAACAAAGGGTGACTCCCCCTGCAGGACAAAAAGCCTACAACACCCGGTGTTCCCAGGCGGTCTCCCATCCAGGTACTAACCGGGCCCGAACCTGCTTAGCTTCCGAGATCGGACGAGATCGGGCGTATTCAGGGTGGTATGATCGTAGGCAACAACAACTCGTCATTCTAGCTTCATGAGGTTGAAAATTAGCAAAGTAAACACAAGGAGGGAAATCATTTTGGCTTTTCAGATCCTTCACAGATGCCGTCATAATGAAAAATACATATTCACATAAAAATAAAACCTGAAGAAGAAGAAGCGGCAACATCACAAGATGATTGACCAGTGAACAATCGTTTCGTTCCTTCCAACACTGCGGTTGTTCAGACGTAAATCTATTGGAGAGGAATTATTGCAAACACGAACAAATCAGGAGTTTCACTGCAAAACAGCACTCACTCCTTCTGGAACTCCAACACAACGTCAGTTTTTCTCACAATCCCATTGACGAGTTCAATGGAACAATATGTGGAAGATACAACACTTATAAAAACATTTTTTAAAAACACGCAATATAATGAGTTTCCTTTCAAGGAACTTCAACGCAGGAGGAGGTCCTTCGGCCCATCAAGTCTGCACCATGATTGTTTGTCTGTGCTGTATTTTGTCACTACACATGTCCCCTAACATTGTTATACATGTCCCCAACCTTGCAAAACATGTCCCTGACCTTGCTATACATGTTCCCTACCTTGCTATACATGTTCCCTACCTTGTTATACATGTCCCCGACCTTGCAAAACATGTCCCCTACCTTGCAAAACATGTCCCCGACCTTCCCAGGTCGAAAAACCAGTTAAAACCAGTACACATTTTCAACTGGTCTCTATTGGTTCTAATTGGTCTTTAACTGGTCTCTATTGGTTTCAACTGGTACCAGTTAAATTCAGTCAGAATTCCAATTTCCCAGTTGAAAAAACCAGTAGCTCATATTTGTACCAGTTAAAGTCTTACTGGTTCCAGTTGATACCAGTTGCAATGTACTGGTCCCAGTTGATACCAGTTGCAATGTACTGGTCTCCCAGTTGATACCAGTTACAATGTACTGGTCCCAGTTGATACCAGTTAGTTAAATACATGTATTTCAACTGGTAATATATCACTCTATTCCAATTTCCATATTAAAACCAGTAAGAAACCAACTGGCTTTACTGGTACCAGTTGGCTACTGGTTTTCAACTGGTACCAGTTGACCAGTAAGCTACTGGTCTTTACTGGTTTTTTGACCTGGGTTGCTATACATGTTCCCTACCTTGCTATACATGTCCCCTACCTTGGTATACATGTCCCCTACCTTGCTATACATGTTCCCTACCTTGCTATACATGTCCCCTACCTTGCTATACATGTCCCCTACCTTGCTATAAATGTCCCCTACCTATCCAAATGAATGTTCGGGAGATAAAAATTTGTTTGTGTTTAACGTACACTCAAGCCGACACCGGAACCATAATGAAGAAGAAGAAACCCTCTCACCCAACGTGTTTCATTCTTTTCGAGGCTTTGCTTATTTCATGTTAAAATAACCCGATGCACATACATGATGCAAAAACATACGTACATGTGCATCAAAAAATACATCATGGCGATATACTGTTCCTGGGATCATTCCAATGGCACTGGGCCATGGACTTTTTTTTTCTTGTTTGTTCTTTTGCAAACCCCCCCCCCAAAAAAAAAAAAATCACATGAGTGTCAAGCTGCGCTTTGAAACGGCTGCACCGTTAAAAAGTCGCCCCATGGAGGACTGACTGTTACTTCCCCAACAGGCAGGGTGTCCTTACCATCCCGATCCAAGATAAACAATAATACAAAAAAACGAAACAACAACACAAGAAAAACGAAACAACAACAAATTAGAAACAAACAAAACACGGTGGGTTAAGGCCCAGTTACACCTTGACGTTTTAGCCAGCAATGTCAACGTATCAAAATGTATGTAAAATGCTGGCTTACGTTGAACTTTGATGTTTTTTTTTAAGATTCGGACGTATTCATCACGAGTTGGTCATATGCATAACATACTAGTAACGGACACAGAACGTTTCGTTGTCTTCTAGATAATTTTACCAACGAATGCTTAGCCTGTTGTCGGCGTTCACAAACTATGCCCAACGATAGTCTAACTTATGCATAGCGCGCTGCACGTTTCGCCGACGATGACATGACGTAGCCTATTAAAAGGTTAACGCACAACGATTTAAATCATAACCGCCGGAGAAATTGAAGTGTCAACATCGCAGTCACATCTTGGCGATCTTGCCAGCGTATGGCGACCTCTGAAAAATGCGTCGAAAACGCTGGCGCACGTCGAATACGGTATGGGTAAGTTTGGTATTCGTGAATAGAACGCTAAAGTACGCTATCATACGTCATATTAAGTGGAGTACGTCTTGTAATTATAAACGTGTTAAACATTTTACGACGTACTTGCCGTATGACACACGTTCCGCAAGCGATGGGAATAAGTTGTACGCACGATATGCGAATGTTGGCACACGTCGACAAAAGTTACTTGTAAGGTACTCATAAGTCGAAACACGTCAAGGTAATGGTTCGCGTCAGTGTTCCAGACTCCCTGTTTTTTATTTTCTTCAAAATGAAGGTGAAGTTGACAGTTCGATTTCTAGTGCGGTTATGATTTAAATCGTTGAGCGGCAGCCTTTTAATTATATTATATTATAACTGCACAAGAAATCGAAGCGTCAACATCACCGTCATAACGAAAATAAAAAATAAAAAAAAACCAGGGAGTCTGGAACACTGACGCTAACCATTACCTTGACATGTTTCGACTTATGAGTCCATTTCAAGTAACGAGTGTCGACGTGTGTCAACGATTGCGTAACGTGCCGACAACACATTACTCATTGATTAGAAATGTTTCGGGTACGCTAAACATTACCTCGACGTGTTTCGACTTATGAGTAACTCACAAGTTACGTGTGTCGACGTGTGTCAACGATCGCGTAACGTGCCTACAACTTATGGCCAGCGTTATGCGGAACGTGTGACTCATGCGCTGGAATAAGTCTTAAAATTTCAAGCATGGAAAATTTGAGGACAACCGAAAAGTACAACATTTAAAGCCAGCGTACTACAACGTATGGCAGTGTTTTTCAGCGTGCTCTCAATGTTATCAAAACTTACCCATAATGTATTCGACGCGTACCAGCGTTTTACACAAATTTTCCAAAAATCGGCATAAGCTGGCGAAAACGTCAAGGTGTGACTGGGCCTTGAGAAAGGTTCTTCATTTTTCATGGGCTGATGGAAGGAAGGACACGCCAAACATTGAAGTGGTTTGCACTGCTTAAAAATCTATGTCTTCATGTACAACTCAAACACCATTCTTTGAATTGATTATTTTCCCAAGGTTGAAATTGAATTTTTGTCGCTTTTCATTGAATGGATCATTTCCCCAATTTAGATATTGAGTTTTTAGAGCTTTTCATTGAATGGATCATTTTTCCAATGTCGATATTGAGTTTTTATAGCTTTACATTGAATGGATCATTTTTCCATGTCGATATTGAGTTTTTATAGCTTCTCATTGAATCGATTATTTCCGCAATGTAGATATTGAGTTTTTAAAGCTCCAAATTGAATCGATCATTTCCACAATGTCAATATTGTTTTTTTTTGCTTTTCATTGAATCGATCATTTCCACAATGTCAATATTGAGTGTTTAAAGCTTCTTATTGAAACTATCATTTTCCCAATGTTGATATTGAGTTTTTAGAGCTTCTCATTGAATCGATCATTTTCCCAATTTAAATATTGAGTTTTTATTGCTTTTCATTGAATCGATCATTTTCCCAATGTCAATATTGAGTTTTTATAGCTTTTCTTTGAATCTATCATTTTCCCAATTGTAGACATTGAGTTTTTAAAGCTTCTCATTTTATCGATCATTTTCCCAATGTAGATATTGAGTTTTTATAGCTTTTCATTGAATAGATCATTTTTCCAATGTCGATATTGAGTTTTTATAGCTTCTCATTGAATCGATCACTTCCCCAATGTAGATTTTGAGTTTTTACAGCTTTTCATTGAATGGATCATTTTTCCAATGTCGATAACACGTTTTTAAGGCTTTACATTGAATCGATCAATTTCCTAATGTAGATATTGAGTTTTTATAGCTTTTCATTGAATGGATCATTTTTCCAATGTCGATATTGAGTTATTGTAGCTTTACATTGAATGGATCATTTTTCCATGTCGATATTGAGTTTTTCTAGCTTTTCATTGAATGGATCATTTTTCCAATGTCGATATTGAGTTTTCAAAGCTTCTCATTGAATCTATCATTTCCCCAATTTAGATATTGAGTTTTTATTGCTTTTCATTGAATCAATCATTTTCCCAATGTCAATATTGAGTTTTTATAGCTTTTCATTGAATCTATCATTTCCCCAATTGTGGATATTGAGTTTCTAAAGCTTCTCATTGAATCTATCATTTCCCCAATGTAGATATTGAGTTTTTATAGCTTTTCATTGAATCAATCATTTTCCCAATGTCAATATTGAGTTTTTATAGCTTCTCATTGAATCGATAATTTTCCCCATGTAGATATTGAGTTTTATCGCTTTTCATTTAATCGATCATTTTTCCAATGTTGATGTTGAGTTTTTATAGCTTCTCATTGAATCGAACATTTCTCCAATGTTGATATTGAGTTTTTAAAGCTTCTCATTGAAGGGATCATTTTTCCAGTGTCGATATTGAGTTTTTATAGCTTTTCCTTGAATGGATCATTTTCCCATTGTTGATATTGAGTTTTTATAGCTTTTCAATGAATCGATCATTTTCCCAATGTAGATATTGAGTTTTTATAACTTTCATTGAAGGAATCATTTTCCCAATGTGGATCTTGAGTTTTTAAAGCTTCTCAATGAATCGCTCATTTCGCCAATGTAGATATTGAGTTTTTATAGCTTCTCATTGAATCGATCATTTACCCCATGTAGATATTGAGTTTTTTCGCTTTTCATTGAATCGATCATTTTTCCAATGTTGATATTGACTTTTTATAGCTTCTCATTGAATCGATCATTTCCCCAATGTTGATATTGAGTTTTTACAGCTTTACATTGAATCGATCATTTCCCCAGTGTAGATATTGAGTTTTTAGAGCTTTTCATTGAATGGACCATTTTTCCATGTCGATATTGAGTTTTTATAGCTTCTCATTGAAACTATTATTTCCGCAATGTAGATATTGAGTTTTTAAAGCTCCAAATTGAATCGATCATTTCCACAATGTCAATATTGGGTTTTTTTTGCTTTTCATTGAATCGATCATTTCCACAATGTCAATATTGAGTGTTTTAAGCTTCTTATTGAAACTATCATTTTCCCAATGTTGATATTGAGTTATTAGAGCTTCTCATTGAATCGATCATTTTCCCAATTTAGATATTGAGTTTTTATTGCTTTTCATTGAATCGATCATTTTCCCAATGTCAATATTGAGTTTTTATAGCTTTTCTTTGAATCTATCATTTTCCCAATTGTTGACATTGAGTTTTTATTGCATTTCATTGAATCAATCATTTTCCCAATGTCAATGTTAAGATTTTATAGCTTCTCATTGAATCAATCATTTTCCCAATGTCAATATTGAGTTTTTATAGCTTTTCATTGAATCGATCATCTCCCCAATGTCGATATTGAGTTTTTATACCTTTTCATTGAATCGATCATTTCCCCAATGTCGATATTGAATTTTTAAAGCTTCTCATTGAATCGATCATTTCCCCAATGTTGATATTGAGTTTTTAAAGCTTCTCATTGAATCGATCATTTTCCCAATGTCGATATTGAGTTTTTAAAGCTTCTCATTGAATCGATCATTTTCCCAATGCAGATATTGAGTTTTTAAAGCTTCTCATTGTATCTATCATTTCCGTGATGTCGATATTCAGTTTTTATAGCTCCTCATTGAATCGATCTCATCCCCAATCTCAAAATTAAGTTTGTATAGCTTCTAACGAGCCGCAGCATCAAGAGCTGTTCTGTCCCCTTCTGTTAACTGCCGTTTTCCGTTTGCATGTGCGATCTTCGAGCAATACTGATCTGTGTCCATGTCTGTCAATGTGAGTTCCTTCACAACTGCTGCAGTAAAATTCAGTACAGGCTTCCGATTGAAATGATGAAAAATACGTCTCGTTTTAAAACTTGCAAATTGTGCGAAGAATGTAGAATGTGGACAAATTGCGTGAACACGACAAATCATTTTCAATATTTAAGCTTCATTTTTGAAGATACTTTTCATCTGTTTGCAAATTCAGACATGAACTCATGAATCCTGAAGCCGTGGAATACGGGAACAGTTCTTGACGGGTGACACGCGCAATGTGATGTTTTCTCCGATTTCGCTCGAGGGCACTTGGACCAGGGAGCGCTGGCGAGTCCACATCCCACACAGATACATCTGTGTATTAAATGTAGATCTGCAGATGTATAAAGAAGGATGGCAGAGTTAATCATTTTAACTGCACGAAGTGTGTAGTTTTGAAAAAAAAATTCGCGATACATTTATTATATATTTGTTCAGCACTGTGCATTGCATCCTCAACAGGTAAGTGAGTGTGTGTATGACGTGTCAGGCACATGACCCACGTCATATTTGTTTGGAACGTGAGTCATGTAATTTTTATGAGGGGGTGGTGAGGTAAAAAAAAAACTAAATGGCATGTTGGGTACATAATTTGTCCGGTACAAAAAGCCGGTGGGCATTTTGAAAAAAATAAATAATAACAAATAACAAATAAAAAGTGATTCTTCTTTTTGAAAAGAATTCCAGACGATCAACTGGTATTTTACTTTTATTTGGCCAAATTAGACTGTGTGTGCGTGTGTGTGTGTGTGTGTGTGTGTGTGTGTGTGTGTGTGTGTGTGTGTGTGTGTGTGTGTGTGTGTGTGTGTGTGTGTGTGTGTGTGTGTGTGTGTGTGTGTGTGTGTGTGTGTGTGTGTGACCAAAACGTAGTGAGATCGCTGGATAATGAGCCAGCAGAGCTTATGCGATGTTCCATGTGTGAACCCACTATGCGTTTCACTCGAAACATTTCACTGGATGTCCCCAGCAGTGCAAGTCATGTGAGCAACGTGCTTTTGGCATCATAAAATGAACACGATCTCCCTTCGGCCTTCGTTATTTTATAACTTGGTTTACACAGTTCTTCAGCGAAAATGTAGGGTCGGTTGGTCAAAATATAAATATAAATATAATTTCAATTTTTAGAAATCATATATTTTTATGATTTTTTTTCGGTTGTTCCATGGAAAAGACAAGGGTAGGTGGGGGAGGGGGGGGAATATAAATCCCGGACCAGAAGGATCTAAGAAAACATTGAAGATGGAAGACCATTCAAATGCAGGATGCCCATGTTCACTGCATCATCTGATGTGAAAAACAATAAATAAGGATTAAAACTTGTTTTTACAATATAGTCTGGCATGTGTTTCCATAGAAACCTGTGGGATCATCAAACAAATGGAAACAATGCTGAGAACATGACTATCAAACTCGTAGATGTGTGCGTGCACATCAGTGCATAGTGCAGGATATGATTAAAAAAAGTGTCCACTCGGAGTCAACACGCTCAAAACGGTCAATCCAGCTCTTACTTTTCAGCAGGCGTCTGATCGTACCGCCTCCCCCATCCCCATCAGCATATCAAAGGCTGATTTCTGGTCCGTTGAAGGCTGAATATCAACATCTCGCAGGGAAACTTTAAGGTACATGGCACCAAAATCTTTCAATACGAACAGCGGTGTACAACTTTCGACGGAACCAAAATCGGCACAATCGAAAGTAGCCTGCGACTCATCCCTGCTGCTGCACTGAATTGATGCAATAGTTCGGCCAGAATATTCGTCGTCAAGATGTTGCCTGATTAAATCACCAATAAAGTCACTCGAATTTATACCGCCGACATACTTCTCAACAATCACTTTGGCCCAGAAACCACAGTCAATCTGAACGACGCTGGCCGCTGCTCAGACGCCATGACCGAAGACGACTGCACAGCTTGGTTAAAGGGGACTCAGCATTTAGGTGCGAGTGCAAAATTATATTTTGAAAATAAATGCCGACATTTACATTTCGGGTTTTGAAACTTTTGCACCTTCGGCGGGAAATTTATAAATATAAAAGGCTAAAAATTTGTTTCATATTTATATTTCATTTTGGCAAATATAACGTCGGCGGATTTGTAAACCAAGTTATAAAATAACTAAGGCCTTACATGGAATTTAAATCAAGCGGAGACCATTAGGCCGATCCATCCATCCATCCATCCAATGGGACCATACTCTGTGCAGAGCGTTGGTGCTGCCGAAGTAGACTCCTTGGCAATTGGACACAATGCTGGACGGGTCGCCACTCCAACACAGGATCTCAGCAAGCTTCCACTCCTTTTGCCGACCTCAGAAGGATGACAGACAGAGTCAACCCCACCTGGTATTAATTCAACAGCAGAGTAGGATTTGAACTTAGCACCCTCAGATCCCAAGCCCATCACTCCAACCATAAAGCCAACACCAGGCATATAAGGTCCATCAAGGCTGTGCTATGATTGGATTGCCAACCTCTGGTTGTTTGTCCGTGCTCTTTCGTTTTAATTGCAATTCCAAGTTCTTTCCACGGTGAGAATAAGAACTTGTTTCCTGGTTGTCATCGCGGTGTGTGCGAGTGAGGGTGTGGAAATATCAGCAAGATGAGGGTGTGGAAACGTTTCTCTGCGTTTTCTGCTCCATTAATTCAAAAACACGGTTGTTGGGGATTCTAACGACGATGATGAAAGATATTATTTCAATGTGTTTTGAAGTCCTTGGGAGGAAACTTTCCTTGAAAAAAAATCACCAAACACAGGAGGAAAGTTTGTGTTTTCACAATTAAACCAGATTCAGGAGAATGACAAACTCACGTCTTTACCCAGTTATATAAACGTGAAGGGGAATGAAGAGAGTGTTTTGTTGCGATTAAAATAAAACGATTAATTGTCATTCTTGGATGAGGGAAAACGAAGGGTGACTCCCACTGCAGGACAAAAAGCCTACAACACCCGGTGTTCCCAGGCGGTCTCCCATCCAGGTACTAACCGGGCCCGAACCTGCTTAGCTTCCGAGATCGGACGAGATCGGGCGTATTCAGGGTGGTATGATCGTAGGCAACAACAACTCGTCATTCAAGCTTCATGAGGTTGAAAAATAGCAAAGTAAACACAAAGAGGGAAATCATTTTGGCTTTTCAGATCCTTCACAGATGCCGTCGTAATGAAAAATACATATTCACATGAAATAAAACCTGAAGAAGAAGAAGCGGCAACATCACAAGATGATTGACCAGTGAACAATCGTTTCGTTCCTTCCAACACTGCGGTTGTTCAGACGTAAATCTATTGGAGAGGAATTCTGTCAAACACGAACAAATCAGGAGTTTCTCTGCAAAACAGCACTCACTCCTTCTGGAACTCCAACACAACGTCAGTTTTTCTTTCAATCCCATTGACGCGTTCAATGGAACAATATGTGGAAGATACAACACTTATAAAAAATTCTACCTCCAATCCAATCCAATCCAAATATCAGTCGTTGCGATTTTGAATTCCATACCGAGCACATTCTGTACTTCATTTGCATCATTCACATTCCCTCATTCAAACATCATAGAATGCTAGACAGTGCAGGGATTCATTCTATTCTACCATATTTCCATCGTGATGTCCCAATACCAAATGTTCCATATCGGGAAATTGTTTATCATTCTGCTCAATTCTGCTCAGCCATCTCTCACACGGGCCCGTTATGATAAACGTTGAATGTTGATCAATAGACGTGACTTGAACAATCACCTCCACAAGCCCGAAGGAACTCGCACAAGTTCAAAGAGTGCAATTTGAGATACCACGGTAAAAGTTCCTTTGAAACAAACTCAATAATATTCTTAAACCAATGCTATCACACTGGGCATCCAATAAACGTCCATCCGAGAGGCGGAATGTACATTAATGCATCGTCTGTTTGCGAATATAACAGCATGAGCAATGATGTCCATTTATATATTATGTATGCATATTTGCTGGGCAATGATGAGCAACTTCATAAACTACATAACAGTCTCAGCATCACCATTCAAATGCGAATTCTGCTCTTCAAAAGTGCTCCCCAATACCAGGCGATCCTCGAACATCCATGCAGCCGTTGTGCCCGGCTGAGTTGCATATGTATTATGTCCATAGCCACATCCGTTACACAGAGAAAATGCCTTTTCACCATTCTTAACGATTTAAATCATTACTCATTCATATTAACTCATTCAAACATGTCAAGGTAACCATGGTGATCAGTTACCTTGGCCCGTGGTTCATGGAGTTATACATTCAGCTGGAATTACTTCTTTCCTTACGACCATCAGAAATGCAATGGCAAACCACCTTGTGTAATTCTTGCAGAGGTATAAACTCCAGTGTTGTCACCAGTTGTTATGGATTTTGCCTGGCATCCTCATCTGTCAGCATCCGCCCACACACACACACTCTCAAACATCCGTGTACCCGCCTGCAGTCATCCACACAATGAGCAACCTGCACCTGCATGCTCCAACATGCGGTGCCTTCCACTACATCTCCATAGATTTTACCATTTATTTTAAATCTTTTCTCCTTTTGTACGAATTAGCATGCGAGATCATCATTTCTCTCGAAATTTGATACGAATACATTGGCTTCGACTTAAATAAGTTTCTTTATCCTTCAGCTGTAAAACCTCTGTCTTGGCGCTCCACACGCAAGGCACCAAACATTCCGAGGCGTCTCTCACCAGGCAAGCAAGCCATTATTGGCACACCGATCAATCACAAATTCCTGCCACAATTGACTGAAAAAACTCAGATCATAATACAATGCTGCTGTTGCTTGCATTTTCCTTTTCTCAAACTTAAACTATAGATTCTCTTTAAACAAGAGAATCCACCATATTTTGACCGGAAAAAAATGTTGTCATCAATCGGATCACATCCTCGTGGTTAGCTTTGTTTAAATTTATATAATACAATATTTGTTCCACGAATCCTTCTTGATTATCATCATCATCGTTCATTTGCATGGCTCGTAAATCGCTCTGGTTCCATGCATGATGAATGAAATAATTCTGATGCTGATTCGTCAGTGGGTTTTACATTCTCTGTTCAACCATCGGGCATGCTTTTTCGAGTTCCATCTCGGCTGGTTGGTTATCTTCGATTATTTTTTTGGCAATTCCATGATCACTGACTTGTACGCGTTCGCGGCGGCCTTAAAGGTCGCATTAGTTTTCGTACTTTTCGTCTCACTCTCGTCTACTACCGGTGCTGTCATTTGAATATTTCCTCCCCACGCCCTTTGCGGCGAGCGCGGAGCTATCGCCGGTAATATTTTATGTACTTCTTTAAGGGCAGCTTGTACGTCTTTAAAATTCCCATTAATGCTCACACTTTTCATCTGCTCCTCTCAAGGCTCTCTTCTTAGATTTTCAATTCTATCTCGATGAAATCTTTGCTTTTTCTGTTCCCTGTCCACAACTTCACATCTTTTGAAGTTCTCGACCCAAATGGCTCATTCATATAGTCGGCATTTGACCCGCTTGGAGCGCATCCTCCTCCACTCCCTTTTGAAGTTTGTTCCCCATAAACACTCGTCAGCGCTTCCCGATCCAGTCCTACATCTTGATCCTTGATCCAATCCGACACCTCCCGCCCTGCCAGACTGGTGATAATCCTTCTGTATGTAGCGCCTCCTGCTGTTTTACACAACTTGGAAATCTCGTCTACGCAACGTGATCAAAACATCGACGCTTTTATCAAAACATACCAAGATGTTACCCTTTTCTTAAAGGACTCCTTAAAAATAAATAAATAAATAAATAAATCCCCCCCCCCCCGTCAAAATAAATAAATGTCTTATATTTTACCCAACAAACAGCTCTGTATATATCCTTACCTTCTTAATTTCTGGTTCTCAACTGTGCAACCTTCCTCGGAGAGCTCGTCTGCCGGGGAGAAACACGTGTTTCCAGCAGGGATTTCTCACCTTTGGCCTCATCAGCATTCACTTACAACCAGGCAGAGGCTTTCTCCTTGGATGGAGGTTATCAAATCCCATCCTTCGTCACCAAACTGTCGGAGCAGTTACCTATTACCTCAAGTCAGAGAAAGGTAAGTTCATGTACAAGCCATTTATTCAGTAAGACAGAAGACACTTCCGTGCACAGAAGGAATACCTCAGCCAGCTACTTCGTTGCAAGCTGAAGACTTCAGGTTACATCGCATGTTGAGTGTTTATATACAGTTGTTCCCATGATTTGTTGACTTCAAATAAGCCACATACAAAGGTTTTTGTTTGTTTTTCAGCTTCAAGGAGAGGGGGTGTGGGCAGGGTAGGAGAGAGAGAGTCATTGTTTTGCCCTGCTGACTACATGATGACAGGTCAATGGTTTACCAAACAGATAAGATTTAACAAAGGTTGTTTACGACTAAAGTAAAGATCATGTGTGCATTTTCTTCCTGGCTTTTTGTATGCTCTATAATACTTAGCTCTATCAGCATGTATGTTTATTAAATTATTTCTCGAAAAGCACTAAACTAAGTTCATTTCGCATTTTACATGATTATAAACTTCATTTTAATAATTCAGTTTCCACAGTCAACAATATTTAATCTTTCGGTTTCAAATCTTTTGAAATAGCTTCCAGTAAAGTTCGGATTTTCTACATTTTATTTTGAACAGCTTCCGAGCTTCTGCTGCTGAGCCTGCTGGGGAAGCTTCCAGTTCTTTCATATGACCCCCCCCCTTCCCCATATCCCCTTCCCCTCATCCCCCTCCCCCTCCCCCAATATAAATTCCTGACTATGCTAGTGGAGTGTGTGTTTATCTTTGGTCCCAGGCACCACGCTCCTAACTGTTGTCAACACAAATTTAATTGTCATAGCGTTCACACGCGCACCTGTTATTAAAAAAGACCGTTTTACTTTCCACAGGCCCTGACTGAGACAGTTGTACATGCACTGAGAGGTCACATTGGGATTTGTGGACCTGGAGAAGGCCTACGACATAGATGGATGGTCGTGCGGGAAACACAAGTCAGCTTGGAGGAAGTGATGTACAAGGGAATGAAGGGAAGAGGTTTGATTGGTCTTCGGCTATCTGAGGAGTTCAGCGTGAACATCGGTTTGAGGAAGGGAAGCTCTCGGCCCACTCATGTTTATCATGGTGATCGAGCTGGTGAGCTTGAGAGGTAGGTTGGGGAGGATGCTGTTGGCAGACGATGTGGCTGTTGTGGTGGAGAGTGGGTGGAGGCATTTGGTGAAAATGGGCTGAATATGAGTTATGGAGAAGACCAAAGCAGCAAAGAAAAGAAATGAATATCAGGTTAGAGGGGAAGGAGAGCAAGCAGAGAAATAGGTTTGAGTATCTGGGGAGAACAGTGACTGGTGATGGTGAGGTAATAAAAACTCTAGTGCTTGCACCAAAACATGCAAATTAAATCACATTTTATAAATTACTGTTTGGTTCTGGAAACCGCATGCCTCCAAGGCAATGGCTTCCATCATACAGTGATCCCCAGACAGTTATTTCATTAATATATGTGCAGTTAGACCTTTTTCCCTCATGTCTAATGGGTCAAAATGGGACGAAGTGCATTGTGTGGGATCTTATCGTGAGGTCTGATTATATCTCTATCTTCATTCCTACTCTTTTCCTCTTGTTCCTGAAATACATGAAAGCAAATGTGGAAGAAAAATAATTGTATTCATGCTCTCTCAATTATAATTGTTGCCGATACTTTACAAAATTTGATTTTTGTACTATAGTCGAATTGGCTGTCAGTTATGTTTCCCTTTACCCAAGAGTCTTTTGACTATTGATAAAAAGTTATGTCTTACTATGAAACAGGGTGACCTGGTTGACAACACTAACTTTTGCCATGATTGTGTCATTCTCTCTTTCATCCAGTGGACACGTATTGCAATTTGAGTTATTTTGCTTAATGCTTATCAGCGAACCCTGCAGTTGAGTTGCCAAATGTCTCCCCTCCCATTCTTTGGAATGTCAAGTTGTGTATAAGAAGAATTGCTTTGGGCTTCTGTTTCAGTGAAGTCCATTCGAATGTTTCAGTGAAGTCCATTCGAATGTTTCAGTTAAGTCCATTCGAATGTTTCAGTGAAGTCCATTCGAATGTTTCAGTCCAACATTCAATGTTCTTCCTCCATATATACGAAGTTAAAGATTCTCCTTTGGTATGCTTATCCAACTTGTGGAAATCGAGTTATTTTCCACCACAATTTTGGCGACTCCGGCGGGACCTGAAACCCGGCAGGACTGGGAACAGCATCATCTGGCAGAACACGAAGCAAGTGGCGATGTAAGATGTTTGCTCTTACTTCAGATTGGATGCTGCATCTCTCAGCCAAACTGGTAATGTGGTACTTCATTGATCGGAGAGGTATACAAAGGAGAACCTTTAGTGATAGGACTGAGGGGATCCTGCGGTTAGAGACCACTTAAGCCTTCGGGGCTGAACAGAGACCAGGGACCTCTTAACGGGGAGCTAGAGTCTTCGCCGTACCTTGAGCGAGTTCGGTACTCAGCTCACTGTGCTGTACACGGCACAGCAGAGGCAGAGGAGAAAGGCCATCCCATCTGGCCAAAAGGAGGGGGGTTGGAATCCCACCTCCGCAAAGAGAGGGTTAATGCCCATGTTCGCTAAAAAGATTCAAGTCCCCAAAGCGGAGAACGAATAAGTGTTATGAATGTCTGTTGAGTTACCTCTTTGGATTTCTGTTTGTTCATTGTACTCACTGGAAGTTTGCTTGCTGTGAAACTGTTGCATTGTATTGTGTGGAGGTGTTACGGATTCGGAAATCCTATAGTTTTATTTATTTATTAAGGAGTTACCTCTTTCTTTGGACAAATTTGTGAATACTATGTGATTGGAAATGTTGAGTTTTGTGTTGAGGACATAAGTTGAGTGTTCCAACCTGGAACTCTTGTATATTTGTATCCTCACTGATTGGCATTGATCTGCATGTGGTACTAAGTGAGTGTTGAAATGGAGCGTGTGCGAGTCCAGTAGATTTCACTGGAATAAGATGTGCTCTAAATTGTGTATTGTGACCTGTGAAACTTATGGGAATGAATGAGTATGGAAAATGGAGATAAGGATTGGTCGTCACCGTATACTGTGAAGACTCTGGATGAGGCGAAGTGCACATGACGATTCCAGAGGAAAAACGATGACACACTCCTCACACGCTGTTGCATCTTCGGCGTGGACACAAATAACTGGGTATATTTAAGCTCGTATTGAAAGACAGAGCCCAAGCATTGTGCTGCGATCTCTTTAGAGTGCAGGGCGGATCTCGTTGAGAGTGTTTTAAGACTAGATTGAGAGGTGGTGTGTGTGTGTGTGTGTGTGTGTGTGTGTGTGTGTGTGTGTGTGTGTGTGTGTGTGTGTGTGTGTGTGTGTGTGTGTGTGTGTGTGTGTGTGTGTGTGTGTGTGTGTGTGTGTGTGTGTGTGTGTGAAAATCTGAATTAGAAGCGATTGTGAGCTCGATAAGGAACTGAAGATTACTGTAAGATGTCATACATGAATGTCTTGTTATAAATGATATTGCAACAACTAATTGAATGAATCACTTGAATGTGAAACTTCAGGCAGAGAGTTAAAGCAGCCTGGCTGTTTGTGGTTTGGTTACTGGCTCATGATGAGACCACTTTGGCTTGGGGCCACTTGCTTGGTGCTGAAAAAAAAAAAAACAAGGTCACGAATCTCCCTGAATGGGCCAACACTAAACTGGAAGGATAAATGTGTGTTCCCTGCCTTGGATAGATGCTGAAGCAAGTGTTGAAGTTTTATTTTAAAGCCATAGGGATTTTGGATAAATTGTGAATGTGGAATATATTCCGAACGTGAAGTCCATTTAGGAGGCTCGCTATCACCGGCATTATGAGACAAAAATAAATTGATGAAAAGTGGGAATTTACCTCCAATTACTCAGCCCGGCAACCTGAGGTCTTACAAACAGCTGTTCGTACTGCTCGACAAGATTTATGGGAACTGGAAGCCCATACATTTATGGATATGGAAGATTTATGGAAGTTTACTTTTACTGGGTATGACAAGCCCAACCACCCAAATCTGTGTTCTCCCCATCGTCCAATCTTTCAGTGGAAGTTCTTTCAAAGTTTAATAAGACGAAATCGTACACTGCATAATTCAACTGCTCTCAACACTCCGAAACAAACATAATCAAGGTTAAGCATCGATTAAACACCAATCAATAAACGTCACGGGCTCATGTATTTCAATAAGACTGACAAAGGTTCTTGTAGAAGCATTTAACTTGCATTTTATGTTACATCAAAATTTTATCCCTTTCCTTGTTTTTCGCATCTAAAGGACATGCCAAAAGATACATAAATCTCAGTTTTATGTACACTCAAAAACATTCATCTCATTTGCTATTTCCATGTCGAAAGGTCAGCAGTATTTATCAGGGTTCCAATTTGCAATCGACAATTATTTTCACCATCCTTCAAAAAAAATTCCTTCTCGTCAAGAAAAATACCCCCATCATCTGTACAATAATTATGAAAGTTAGCTCCTTCTTCTTCTTCAATGTATTTTAATTTGTCTGAGCGATAAGTACAACACTCAAACCCAACAAGAGGACAGGTTCCCATTTTTTTTGGAGCAAGTACCAAATTCAAAGCGATTAGATTTTGCACGCAGGGCACCTAGCACAGTGTGGAATTCTCCAACTCTAAGAATGCAGTTATTTGTCAATTTTGGCTGAAGCGACTGCAGTTTGACTGTCCTCATGTACAGATCCATTTCCATCGTGGTGATTGTCTTTTTGTTTGATCCAACAATCTCCGAACTTATGTGTTGTGCTTGTTTCAAGACGGTGAGGAGGGTGGACCATTCATGGGCCGGTGCTGGTATCAGTGGAAGAGTTTGTATTGTTGTAATAGGTCCCTTATCATCTGTGAGTAATAGCTCTCTTATCATCTGTGATTACAGAGTTGTAGGGAGCCCATGTTGGGACAACACTAGTGTCTGTTTGTCGGTCTATTGTAGCATGCATGGTGGGTCGTCGGTTCCAGTGGATACATCATCAGGTCTGTCAGTGGGTATATCTTCTGTACCCACCTCAACATCCATTGGTGCTATGTTTGCAGTCACAGATGTTTGAACATAACGGACTACAAGCCATGCTCGATCTTCACTGATTGAACTCTTGAAGTTGGGTAAATATCTCTGTCTTGTAATCTGGGTACTTTGGACTACTTGTGGGCTTAGGAGTTCCATGAATACCACTCTCCTGCAGTGTGATACCTTTGTAGCCTTTGAGAGATCTGGACGAAGCTTTGGTTGAGATAGTTAATGTTGAAGTGTTTAGCAAACCCTCCTCTTCTTGCTGAAAGGCTACCATAACAGTAGCATGGAGTGTATTCTTTCCATCGTGGGTATCTTCTGAAAAGTCGATGTTATCGGCTGCATAAAACAGTGGTCTACCATGCTGAAGGCCTGGTGGAATATAGATGTCACCTGTTTCGCACATTCGAGAGATAACTGCTTGAGCCAATTGTGTTTCTTTGCGCAGTATATGACTGCAATCAATGCTCAGTCCCAATGCATGAAGGTAGGTGAATAGATGTTTGCTACTACTCTATGCATGGACTTTTAATCCAACTGCAAGTGCATGTGCATTGTAACATTTGCTGTACCTGAATCTATCTGCATTCACATTCTTGGGTATATGTGTCACTTGCCTTTTAGTTTTCACTTCATACATTATGTTCTGTGCAATGTTGATGGTTGCTCTATCAATGTGGTTTGCACTTTCATCAGCCAAGGACATGTATGGCCCTTCGAACACCCATCGGAGCAGTGCTTCAAGGATGCTGGGACGTTATCATCTCTACTACCACTGTTAAGTGATCCGTCAAAGACCCATGGCGTTTCTCTGCCACGAAGAATGTCCTTTCGAAGAGTATTCGCACATTAAAAAATGCTTTTCATGTTCTGTTCCATACTTTGGGAGTCAATTTCCTTTCTGATGTTATAATCTTTTGTAGTCTTGGAGCATAACATTTCAGATTGTCTCGCACTGGGATGTGAGAATTCAACATTTTCAAGGTGTGTCTTGATCAGATCTTTAACATGTTTATTCTGAATCAATTTTCCTCCTTCCACTCCATGCATTCTGCGGATGCCAATGTCGGTGTTGGTGACATCATTCATTGAAACAATGTTGCCAGAGTGAAGTACATTTTTCAATACATTGAAGAACTAGATGTCGGCAAGAATAGTCCTTTGGTTCTGATCCACTTGGTGAGGATTCAACGTTTGTTGCTGTGGTTGACGCTGTACATGTTTCATGTAGCAGGGGAGATGATATTTTACATCTATGGCCCGAGCGTCATTTGGTGATATGGCTTGTAATCGAACCTTCCATTCATCATCATCACTGATTTGGACAGCGTCGTAGATTTTTTTTTCCAACGTCAAATGAACACACTTCATGCAATTGTTTTGTCGTTCCATCTTGTTATGTGAGACTGATGATGATCGGGTGAATGGCTTCATCCCTGTTGTGGCATCTGAACACGGTGAGTTATCATCACATGTTGATGCTTGGGAAGATGATGGACGGACTACTGGAGATGATAGCAGAATCTTTGGTGGTTGTACTTTTCTGAAATCGCATCTTCGCACGATCAATTTTGAGCTTATAAACAGTCTCTTGAAGGCAATTCCTGTGCCAAGACACCCCATACGATTGAAGATCTGATGCACCAACATCCCGGAGTCTGCTGCTCAATGGTAGATAACCAGGATCACCATAACCTGCACGCTCATGAACACTGTCCAGGAACTTGTCATATGAGGTCGGATTGGCAACCAGTTGTCCACCTGGAACTTTACACTTCAGACATATTGCATAGTTTGTCTCTGAAGTTACACGAGGATGCTTGGAATGAGGTTTGTCCATTTTGATTTCAGAGAGATACCTCAATTTTTATGATTAGTGGTCTGGTACAGCATATGTAAGTACATCTGAAATAAACAGAAGCAAGAAAGGTAAAGCAAACTTGTTAACCAAATGCACATAATGATTGTATTGGCATGACTGTGATTTATGCACGAGTATTATGATTAATATAACTGCGATGTCATACACTCTCTGAAAGATAAAGAAAATTGTGAATCTTATGCACAAAATTATTATAAGGGAATTAATATATAGTTTATATAGCTGCGATGTTGTCTATTTTCGAAAAAAAAAAAATGTATAATCAGCAAATAGTAATTAATTTATTTATTAATTATCTGCGAAGTTGTATTTAAAGATATCCAATCAAATAACTCTTCGGAAATGGGATTACTCATGATCAACAACTGTAATTTATTACAACAAATAGACTGTTGGTATCTTAACTAATTTTGCATACATATACTGTTACGAATTTGGAATTCAATCGCACACAACATACAGGTTCCCTTCGTCAGCTATGTCGATAAGTGCATGTTCCCGAGATAGCTCACCTTCCATTGTTTAAATGTTTTTAAATCGATTAGATGCGCTGCAGATCGATTTAATAGTTAGGGAGCAAACAAGATAGGGAGCAAACAGTTAGGACGTGCCGCGATTCGAGTTACGTGGCCGCTCGCACGCCGGCGGGCGCGAATTCGCAACAATATATACACACACATATATATGCATATATATTGTTGCGAATTCGCGCCCACCGGCGTGCAATCGGCCGCTCGACTCAAATGGCGGCCGCCTCGCCCACCGGAACGGACAATTCTGTCGTGACCCTCTCGAACCAATGCCGGGAGCTCGTCACGGGTGGGGGTTTAACCTCACCACGATCGTGCCAATTGCCCACCGGCGCAGAATAGGGTCGCTCGCCAAATTCGATCTACCTAAGTAATTGCGCGAATGGTCGACCGGGCGATCGCACCACGCCACAGGCCGACTCCGGACACGAACCGCTTAGCGGTCCGTTCCGTGCTACAGTGATAACCGAGCGGTGTTATCGTCGGCCTCGACAGTTCCGATTAATTATCGGGCTTAATAAGCCCACGACGAACCCTTTACATGAAGCAGGATGGAGGGTCAATAAAGAAAAGACGAAGCGAAACGGGAAAACAGTTCACACAATGCACATTTATTATGCGACACATATACAGCCAAACAGTCAAAATGCACCTAAAGCAGTAAAACAAAAGAAACAATGACGCAGAGTTACTACCGACTACGCGCACACACGGCAACACTTATACAGTTCTACTTTACAGACGGCGCCAATACACATTTACTCAAAAGCAAAGGAAAGAAGCCACCCTCATAGACATGGGGGCAGACGGGCCTGTAGGCCAATATGTGTGCGGGACCTGAAGGAGCGGCCAGGTCCGCGAGACCGGGTGGGTTCTACCCGCGTCCTCATGACGCGTTGGCGGACGAGCCGCAGATGTGGCCGCGTGGCTGTGCCCCGACTCCGTGCTCCTACGCGGGTTTCGTTGGCACGACGTTTGGAGTGGGGTGGGCACGGGGCCCCCTTTGTTGCACTATCTCAGCGCGGGGGAAAAGGGGGAATTGTTGATGCCCTGGGGGAGGGAGAATGGCTGGCTGGCTTGGGTCCCGCGACGAGCGATCTCCCACCGCGACCTCGTCGCCGACCGCCGTCCCTCTCGCCTCGGACCCGAGCTCCTTGGCCTCTTCCCACAACTCTCCTCAGCCGACTGCAGAACCCAACTCGATGCCTTCGCCACCCGACTCCACACTCTGCCGCTGCCACACTCTGCTGCTGCCATACTCTGCTCTCCAAACAAAAACTGACTCTGCCACCAAAACTGACTCTTCCTCCAAAACTGACTCTGCCACGATTCGCCTGGTGCTCGCCGTTTTATAGGCCGGCAGGAGAAGCAATATGCAAATTTCCGGATCAGAATGACCTCGGGGGCGGAGCCACGCTCGCCAATTGGACGGAGGAAAAGTGTGCGTGAACCTCCCCTGATCCTAAAATTTGCAGATATGGATTTCACACAGACGCGCCTGGAGGTGGGGCCAAGCCGCTCCGCGCTTGTTGATTGGACGGATCAGAAGTGGGCGTGTAGCGTTCTTGATCCGAATTCTCCCTCGGAAAGGCCGCTATTTGCACTCGCGGCTCGGTGCGTATCTTGAACGAGCCCAAGACAGCCCGATGCTCAGTGTTCACAGGTGGTGTGGGAATGGCCGTAGAAAGAGAGAGAGGTGAGGGTGGTGGAGGGTTTATCGGTGGTGGGTTGATGGTTATGGCGGTTGAGACGTGGTTGGTTCAAAATAAAGATAGAACAGAAAAACGGCTATCTCAAAGCGTCGCAGCCCGAATAAATCACATAAATTCCCTCTAAACAACGGGTTTGGGGCTAACTACACATGCACTTAGAGTTATCTCACCTTCTGGACCTGAATGGTGGTTTGCGAATTTCCACAGCCATAACAATAAACACATATATATATATATATATATATATATATATATATATATATATATATATATATATATATATATATATATATATATATATATATATATATATATATATATATATATATATATATATATATATATATATACATACATACATACATATATATATATATATATATATATATATATATATATATATATATATATATACATATACATATAAATGCCTTGGTTTCCACTGCGTGAAGCCGAGAAAGGTGAGAGGCAGGAGCACTAGCCCAGATGGGAGAGCAGTACTCCATCAGGCTGTGGATGAAAGCTTTGTATGCGGTCAGGAGCTTCGGTGGGTCGAGGAAGGACTTTGCACGATGGAGGATTCCCAGTCGGCGAATGGCTTTGGAGGTCACGTTGGAAATGTGGATCTCCCAGGAAAGATCATGGCAGATAGTGAGACCCAGAAGCTTGAAAGAAAGGACTTCTTCCAGAAGATTGTGGAGAAAGTAGAATGGGGGGGGGGGGGTTCCAAACAGTCCTTTCGGAGAGACGTCGTAAGAATATAAGATTTGACCGGATTGAAAGACAAGTTCCACGTGTTGGACCAGTTTGCAATTTTACCCATACCAGATCTGCAGAGAGCGGAGAAGCTGCTGCTTGCCTGTCTGAGGGGTGACAGATGGTAAGACAGAGGGTGGAGTCATCAGCAGAGATAAAGAGGATTTTCCAGAGAGTCGGAGAGATCATTGATGAAAACCAGAAAAAGAACAGGGCCCAGAACGATGCTTTGAGGAACTCCAACCTGGACAGGAAGAGGGGATGAAAGAACTCCATTTCGGGTCACACGTTGGCTGCGACAGGAGAGGAGGTCTGTGAGGCATGAGTGGAGATGGCTGTGGATACCACAGGAAGAGAGTTTGGTGAGCAGGGCAGGGTGCCAGACCGTGTAAAAAGCACGCAATATGTCTGGGGATATGGCTCTGATTTAATGTCCGGCATTGAGGACCACCATCCATTGTTGGGAGAGTGGAAGCAGCGTATCCAGGGTAGAGTGACATGGTCTGAAACCAAGTTGATGATCGGAAATAAAGCCATTGGAGAAGAGGAAGGATTTAATGTCTGAAGCGATGATGGATTCCATAACCTTGCTGATGATTGGGAGAGGCTGATTGGTCTGTAGTTGCAGGGATCTGTTTTTGCATCTTTTTTGTGCAGGGCAATAATGTTTGCCAATTTCCAAATAGATGGCAGATGACCCTGAGCAAAAGAGAGGGTGAACAGAAGAGAGAGAGGGTAAGCAAGAGCAGAGGAGCAGGTTTTTAGGACATGTGGGCTGATACCGTCTGGACCGGTTGCAGAATCTGAGTCGAGGTTTGACAGCAAGCTCTCCACTTTGTCAAAAGAAAAGGACACAGAGTCCAGAGACAGTTGTGTGCGACTCTGTAAGATGGGTACAGAAAGAGATGGGTTTCGGACACAAGATTTCGATGCAAACACCGAGTTTAGGCATTCAGCCTTTTCACGTGCCGTGTCAGCTGTGCGGCCATTTGAGGTAAGGGAGGGGATGAGGGGGAACATACACCAGAAACAGATTTGATTAGATGCCACCAGGATTTGGAGGAGGGAGAGAGGTTTGAGAGTTCAGACTCGAGCTTCGAAAGATGTTGTTTTCTGGCTCTCCTGAGGGTAGATACACACTTGTTATGTGTAAAAGTTCTTGTGTAAAAGTTGAAGCAAAATTCCTGTTTAATAAGCCTGCCATCTCACTTTCATCACTCACCACTCTCCCAGTGTTATTCCTCAATGGGACCACACGAGTCCAAACCTGTTATTTTCCCCTGACATACTTTAAGAATCCATCCATTGGGACCGTACTCTGTGCAGAGCATTGGTGTTGCCGAAGCAGTCTCCTTGGCTATTGGGCACAATCCTCGACAGATCGCCACTTTGACACAGGAATGCCTTGTTATTATATTTGAAAAAAGCCTTGCTGTTATGTTTAATATTCTTAGCCATGTCCTTCTCATACTCTCTTTCGGCTGGCAGAGTTATTTTCTTAACTTTCCTCTGTTTACTCCGACAGTGATCTCAATCGAACTACAGTCCTGTTACTTTACACCGATAAATGCCTTCGCTTCTCCTTAGGCCTAAGTCACATTTGCTCTACGGCGAGGATACGGCAGCCGTACGCCCTCTGAATTGACAGAAACGTGCGGCGGCCGCAGAGTTTCTGCGGTGGCCTCAGGGTGGCCCTACGCCGCATGGCTATATTTTACAGGCCGTGTGGTCGCCGTGGAATTACAACGCGGAGTTATAACTTTTTTCATTTCTACATTCGTCGGAGCAATTCGACACGCCGAAAAAAAAAAACTTGTTAAAAAATAATAATAATAATAATAATTAACCCATTCGTTACCGTCCGTCTGGCCGCACGTTCGCCT
This sequence comes from Eptatretus burgeri, assembly GCF_056783735.1. Taxonomy (NCBI): domain Eukaryota; kingdom Metazoa; phylum Chordata; class Myxini; order Myxiniformes; family Myxinidae; genus Eptatretus; species Eptatretus burgeri. Next base: position 75,058 of record NW_028222014.1, read on the forward strand.
TAGGGACCCCTGCGGTTGCCTTGCGACATCAAATGAAAGACTGTAAGGCAACCCCACGTTATCAGTCTCCACAATTTATAAGACCTAAAGCCGAAGTCACATTTGCTCTTGGGTGAGGATACGACGACCGTACGCCCTCTGAATTGACAGAAAGGTGCGGCGGCCACAGAATTTCTGAGGTGGCCTCAGGGTGGCCCTACACCGTATGGCTATATTTTACAGGCCGTAAGGTCGCCGTGGAATTATAACGCGGAGTTATAACGTTTTTCATTTCTACGTTCGCCGGAGCAATTTGACAAGCCGAAAAAAAAAACCTGGTAAAAAAAAAAATTAACCCATTCGTTACCGTCCGTCTGGCCGCACGTTCGCCTTAGGGCCCCCCTGCAGTCCCCTGCGGTCGCCTTGCGGGCACCTTGCGTCTGCCTTGAAAATTATATGGCCGCCGCAGGAACGCGCTAAGGTCACCGTGCGACATCAAATCAAAGACCGTCCGGAAACCCCACGTTTTTGGTCTCCACAATTTATAAATACGCCGTGCAGCTCCACGAAAAATAAAAACATATGTGACTGCTACATTGTGTGACCGTGGAAATACTGCGGCCGCCGTATAATTGCTAGTGGCCCAAGATTTTGGAGACCCCACGGCCGCCGTGGCAAATGTGACCTAGGCCTAACTCGAGGCAACCATTGAGAACATTCTCCATGTGCAAGGACGGATGTGAAAACCCGAACTAGATTGGACTGGCACTCTGAATTGTTTTGCCCGGTTTGATCCAGTGGTTCAGAAAAACCGGTAGAAAAACCGGAAACACCAACAGCAGCGAAGTGAGGGTGGGGGATATCAAGGGGAGGGGTGAAGCACAAATGGGGGAGGGGGAGGGGTCGTGGTGGCACAAAAGCAGAAATATTGCATGCTGAACGTGGAATAAATGAGTGGGGAAGAAACAAAAGGAACAAACAAGAAAGATGTCATGCAAAGCACGACACTTACAAAACCCAAAAAAACAAATCTGATCTGAAAAATAAGTTGTAGTTCAATTAAATGAACAAACATAAATTCTCTTCACATTTTAAATCAATCGGATGAAAATTTAGGATTTTGGAAATTTGGCCTTTGATGACCTGTTGGCTGTTGTGATCTCAAAAATAATTAATTGGTGGTTAAATTCAATGACCTGAAATGCAAATCCTGTTCAAATTTGAAGCCAATTGAAGAAAACAGAAGATATTAGAAATCTGACAAAGTAGTTGGGTTGGCCTTTGGTCGATGTTGACCTTTTGACGTTTTGACCTCAAAAAGAATCCGCTTCTTGCTGATGACGAACTTGACCAGATGGTGAAGTTTCATGATGACCGGTTTAAAATTGTGACCTGAAGGTGATTGACATAAAAAACAAACAAACAGAATAACGTACAAGACCAACCAACACAGTTGAAAAATGTTCCATATTTGCAAGTAACAAACCAAAAACTAACAAACGAAAAGAGATGAAGGAGAGAGGGGAAAACCACAATCACCTGGAAAAAATGGAGTGTTTAGGAATGGGGTCATTTGGGGTAAAAGAGATCATGAGTATGGATGGGGGATGACCTAAGTCAGTGGATGAATGAACGGTGGTCTTAAATCTCTGGAAGAAAGAATGGGACTGAACAGAATGTGGAAACTGATACCACAGGTGAGAGAAAAGAGGAACAAATGAATGGAGGTGAACAGTGAGCCTGGATTTCAGGAGTTTAACAGGAGGTGACCAGCAGACCATGTGCGCCCTGCAGAAACCTGAGAGGGAGGACGAGAGAGAGAGAGCCGAGGGTGCAATAACAAAAAGGGGGCAGTGGAATACAGAGGACCCCAACCTACCTGCAATACAAAAATATCAGGAATCACAGAGAGGTTGCAATTTCATTCAGATTTTCAGGAAAGTACTTTCTGTGTCTGATCGAGAAATTTTTAAATGAATCAACAAGGTATTCAGCAAACATGTTTGGCTTTTAGGAGAGCAACTTGGGACATTGTCCTGGGATGACCACGAAACCCGATCCAGCTTTGTTCGATGATAAAGCCATTGAACAATTCTTTGATTTTGATGTACCATCCTCTCTTACAGAGCAGCAGTGCTGCTAAATTGGTTTAATGGCAAGGTTATACTGGGTGGTTTGCCATTGGCGTTCCATCAGTAGTTTGGGCAGGAATTCGTAATTTGTTCAGAGTGCCGGCGATGACGTGCCTCCTCTTCACAAAGGACACCGTAGGATCTTTAACTTCCAACAACTAATGCCGGCAGCTGGAATGCCGTTTAACATCCATCCGAGGGAGGACACACACATATTGATGAATCTCACTCCCTGCCTTTCAATAATCTGCCCAAAAACCCAACAAGAGGTCAAATTTTCTCTCAAAATATTTGCATAACAGTTGAGAAATGGGTGGGGGGAGGGGTGTGGGGATTGAGGGGTGGAGGACTGGAGGGGATGACACTGATAAAATGACACCCTCAGCCTCTGATCGCACAGATTTCGTGCAGTTATGTCGGGAAAAAATCCACCTTTTTCTTCTTCATTTGGCCATGATCATTTTTTTTCCGGACGATGGGTCTTCCATTATTTGGATGTCTGGATAAAAGATGTTCTCCCGTACGAGGTATTCGCTGAACGACAGAGTTCGGTCAAGGTCCTGCCCATTAAAGTCTACCGACGTCATACTTGATCAAAATAAAACCAAATATTGAATGAATGAGAGTGCACACACATCCTGCACACACACACTTCTTTCATCTCCGTGTCACCCCCACTCCTCCCCACCCAACCCACTCCCTTTTCCACCCACACCTTGGAGTTAAGCTTCGTTTAACATTCCACCACCCATCCCCCTCCAAATAATGATGGAAATCGACTCCGAAACAAAATGTTTTAACAACATAGTAAATGCAAGCAAGGTACAGGATTTCAAATTGATGATGAGCTTTGCATTTCCAATAATGATGATGATCAAAATGTAATCATCTGGTTTGTGTGTGGGATCGGGCACAGACACGCGAACACACACAGAGAGACTTCAAGAGGCTGGAACAAACCTTTGGTCTGTGAGATTCTGGGCTTTCGAATGGGCAGGCAAAGAATTTCTTGGTTCTTGCCATTTTCCACGACACAGGATGAGAGTGGTAACATCAAATCCATGTGCACTGGGTGGAGTCATCAGGTTTCTCCTCCTGCAAAGGGAAAGAACAGTCCAATTAGCAATTTAGTAGGCCCTGTCACGATGTAATTCAACATTTTATCACTTTAACCAAAATAAGAGAAACAATGTGTGACATTAAAAACAATCAACCAGTAAAAAAAGAACCCCAACCCAAAAACCCCTTCGCTGTACAACCCCCTCACCGCCGTCACCCCCCCCCCCCCAAAAAAAAGAAAAAAGAATGAGAGGTCATCCACAGTTTATCGCTTTCATCAAAATAAGAGAAACAATGTGTGACATTAAAAACAATCAACCAGTTGAAAAGAATTCCCACCCCACAACCCCCAATCCCCACAACACCCCCCTCCGGAAAAAAAGAAAAAAAGAGTGAGAGGACATTCCACATTTTATCCACTCAGTTTGGACGAAGCAAATCAACCTCCAATACACGAGAACAACAATTCATGACAGGTTCTTCATGATGTATTGTTCTGTCTTTGTGAACTTCAGATGACGACTGATGAACTAATCCTGGAAAAGGGATTTTGACCGTCTCATGAAAACATCAAAACAGAAGGGGGATGGACGTGGATAAATGAGACCTGATCCCTGTACACTCCACGTCCATTAACTTCTCTCAATCTTGCATTTCCTTCTCAACCGAAAAAATGTTCCCGGATTTCCAATTCCACATCACAAAAATAGGGGCAATACTCCTGGATGCTCACCTGGTAGAACAATGATACTGAGGAGGAAGTCAACGGGACACCGAACCAGCAAAATAAACCAATGAATCAATGTCATGGCCCTGATGTTTTTAATCGCGTGAACAAACTTTGATTCATCATGGGTGATGAAGGTTGTCCTCACAATTTCATCAAAATTGTGTGTATAGTTTCGGAGAAGAAAGCGAATCCCTCTTTTGGTTTTTGTTTTTCAGGGGCGGGGAGGGGGGGGGGTTCGGAGAAAACCCACCATAGACCTCTCAAACCCCGATTTTTTCATTTCGTGAATGAACTTTGGTACATCACGGGTGATGAAGGTTGTTGTCAAGTATCATCAAAATTGTATGTGTCATTTTAGAGAAGAAGTTGCAAGTGTTTATGGATGGACGGACGGACCGACTGACAGACTGATAATGTGCCATCCCATAAGCTCCCCGGAACTACATTCCAGTTGAACTAAAATAAGCTTACGTTGCTCAAAGGATGAGGGCATCAGCGCCATCTTGTCGATGTGCACTGCCTCATTGGTGGGTAACAGCTGATTGATGACGTGCAATCATTCCATCACGTACATACACCATATGTTAAGTATGAGGAGCTCAATGTTGCCCCTTTCTCTGCTCTTCAATAATTTTTTCAGAAATGTTTGAATCATTTATCTCGAAGATATATATTGTTGTGGTTGACGAAATTCGCAAACCACCATTCAGGTCCCTTAGGTGAGATATCTCTGTAAGTATACGTGTAGTTAGGCCCAAACCCGTTGTTTAGAGGGAATAAATGTCATTCATGCGGGCTGCGACCCTTTTAGATAGCCGTTTTTCTTTTACTATCTTTATTTTGGACCAGCCGCCATTACCACCACCACCAACCACGTCTCAACAGCCATCACACAACAACCACCAGCCGCAACGCCGCTTCACAACAACAACAACGCCAACAGCCACGACCTTTACCGTCACATCTCGCCCTCGCAACCATCGCATCACCGTCATTCCCACGCCGCTTGTGGGCACCGATACTGGACTCGTGCAGGGCGCGCACCGAGCAGCGGGTGCAGAGGCACAGCCTTTCCGAAGAAAACGGATCAAAAACGACTCACGCCCACTTCTGTTCCGTCCTATCGGCGAGCGTGGGGCGATTTGGCCCCGCCTCCAGGGGTGTTGGAGTGTGGTCGCTATATGCAAATTCATGGATCAGAAAGCATTCACGCCCACTTTTCCTCGGTCCAATGGGGAGCCAGTTAGAGGTGAAGGGTCAGAGGTAAAGGGTCGAAGGTGAAGGAGCGAGGCCACGGGGCATATAAGGGGCCGCGCTCGCCAAACAGTTCAGTTCGGAGGGGAGAGAGTGAAGAGTTCGGAGCCAGTGAAGAGTTGGGACGAGTCAAGAGAGGAGACGGAGAGGGCGGTTGGACGGAGCTGTGGAGAGGTGGCGGCGGCGAAGACGGTCGAGGGGGTGCTCGTGTCGGAGTCGGGAGCTGCGGAGGGAGAGGCCGGCGGCGCGACCGAGGTCGTGGTGGAGACGCTCGTCGCGGGACCCGAGACAGGGAGATATCCACCCCCCCGAGCATCAACAACCCCCTCCTGTTTCCCCCCGCGCTGAGATAGTGCGAGAAGGGGGCCCCGTTCCCACCCCCTACCAGACACTGTCCGCGAGGCCCGCGGAGTCGGGGCGCCACCGCCATCTTGCGGCTCATCACCAGACGGGAAGGCCCGACGCGGTCTCGGCCCCAGGCCCGCCTACCCCCCTCATCCTTGAGGGTGGTCCTTTTCTTTTGCTTTGGGCATATGTGTTGTCGGCGCCGTCTGTGAAGTAAAACTGAATAAGTGTTGCCGTGTGCTCGGTAGTCGGTTAGATCTGCATTGTTGCATTTGCTTTTTGTGCATTATTGTGTGTTTCTTCTTCTTTTACATTTGCTTTTGGTGTATTATTGTGTGTTTCTTCTTCTTCTTTTACATTTGCTTTTGGTGTAATTGTATATGTGTGCTTTCCGTTCATCGCGAAATAAATGTGCTTTATGTTGAACTGTTTTCCCGTTTCGCTTCGTCTTTTCCTCTATTGAATCTCCATCTTACTTCACGTAAAGGGTTGGTCGTGGGCTAAAACGCCCGATAATTAATCGAACCGTCGAGGCCGACGATAACACCGCTCGGTTATCCCGATAGAACGGAACGGGTCGCTTAAAGTGGCCCGTGTCCGAAGTCGACCTGCGGCGAGGTGCGATCGCCCGGTCTACCCTCCGTGTGGGTACTTAGGTAGGTCGAATTTGGCGAGCAACCCTATCCCACGCGGGGGGCCGATTGGCACGATCGTGGTGAGGCCGAAAGGTCCACCCGTGACTAGTTCCCGGCGTTAGTCCGAGAGGGTCACGACGGGATTGTCCGTCCGGTGGGCGACGTGCCGCGATTCGAGTTACGTGGCCGTTCGCACGCCGGCGGGCGCGAATCCGCAACAATATATATATATATATATATATATATATATATATATATATATATATATATATATATATATATATATATATTTCACAGATTGGGGAGCAGCAACCAGAAGGGGTTAACGGTTTATAACGAGACGAGGAGGAGGTGGTCGACAACATCATTTAATGACAAAAAAAAGAAAAAAAACTCTCAAACAACAAAGAAAAGCCTCGACATTTAGTGTCAAATGTTGTTTTTCTTTAACATAAAAATGAGGAACAATTTGACCTGAGATTTGACCTTAATAACTGAGATTTGACATCAGTCACTGAGAACTGAACTTAGAAACTGAGATTTGACCTGAGTAACCACGTGTTCCCTGAGCCTTGGGGATACATGGGTTGTTCATGAATAATTCATAGGTCACGTGGTTTGCCAATCATATTGGAGTGAAGGAAAGTATTTTTTAAATTACTTTAAATTTAAAAAATGAATCCAATCCTGGTTCCTCCTGATGACTCCATCTTTGCTTGTTGCTTGTTCGGGTTCCTTCTGATGAATCCAATGTAGGACCTATTTTATTTGGCCTTCCATTTGATTTGGATTTAATTTTTAATTTGATGCCAGAAGAGTTGGTTCACACCAAGTCCTTCTCAAGACTGCGTGGGGTAAGTATTCTCTGATTACGATCTATTTCCACATGTATCAACTCCTGATAAAAATTAATGATTTAAAATAATCCAAAAATTGTAATAACATACCTTGTGTGAGATAAAATTATCTTGTTTCTTCCGCCTCCACAGGCATTTCACACTTGCGGTCTCCTTCTTATAACAGTCCGCTGTGGATCAAAAGACAAATGAGAGCAGATGTGTGAGATGGAATGAACAAATGAACCCTGCTGTTGGTGTCCCCCCCCCCTCTCTCTCGCTACTGTTCCTGTTTTTCAGTTTAATCATGATTCTGTATTCTACCTCTTCGACAAGCCTTCGCTCTATCATACAAAAAAAACAATTTGGTCTTGAAAGTGCACCAAGATTGTCCTCTCTGTATCCACTCCTTGCCTTCGTCGGTGTTATGTCCACCTTGGTTTGACTTCAAAAAGAATCCGCTTCTTGCTGACGACGAACTCGACCAGACGGTGAAGTTTCATGATGATCGGTTTAATATTGTGACCTGTAGGTGATTGACGTACAAACAATCAAACAGAATAACATACAAGACCAACCAACACACTTGAAAAATGTTCCATTTTTGCAAGTAACAAACCAAAAACTAACAAACGAAAAGAGATGATGGAGAGAGGGGAAAACCACAATCACCTGGAAGAAAGGGGAGTGTTTAGCAATGGGGTCATTTGGGGTAAAAGAGATCATGAGTATGGATGGGGGATGACCTAAGTCAGTGGATGAACTAACAGTGGTCTTGAATCCCTGGAGGAAAGAATGGGACTGAACAGAATGTGGAAACTGATACCACAGGTGAGAGAAAAGAGGAACAAATGAATGGAGGTGAACAGTGAGCCTGGATTTCAGGAGTTTAACAGGAGGTGACCAGCAGACCATGTGTGCCCTTCAGAAACCTGAGAGGGAGGACGAGAGTGAGCTGAGAGTGCAAGACCAAAAGGGGGGCAGTGGAATACAGAGGACCCCAACCTACCTGCAATACAAAAATATCAGGAATCACAGAGAGGTTGCAATTTCATTCAGATTTTCAGGAAAGTACTTTCTGTGTCTGATCGAGAATTTTTCAATGAATAAACAAGGTATTCAGCAAACGTGTTTGGCTTTTAGGAGAGCAACTCGGGATGTTGTCGTGGGATGACCACGAAACCCGGTCCAGCTTTGTTCGATGATAACGCCATTGAACCATTTTTTTATTTTGATGTTCCATCCTCTCTTACAAAGCAGCAGTGCTGCTAAATTGGTTTAATGGCAAGGTTATACTGGGTGGTTTGCCATTGCCTTTCCATCAGTACTTTGGGCAGGAATTCGTAATTTGTTCAGGGTGCCGGTGATGGTGTGCCTCCTCTTCACAAAGGACACCGTAGGATCTTTAACTTCCACCAACAACTAATGCCGGCAGCTGTAATGCCCAGTTTAGCATCCATCCGAGGGAGGACACACACACATTGATGAATCACCCTGCCTGCCTTTCAATAATCTGCCCAAAAACCCAACAAGAGATCCAATTTTCTTTCAAAATATTTGCATAACAGTTGAGAAATGGGTGGAGGACTGGAGGGGATGAGACTGATAAAATGCCACCCTCAGCCTCTGATCGCACAGATTTCGTTCAGTTATGTCGGGAAAAATCCACCTTTTTCTTCTTCATTTGGCCATGATCATTTTTTCCGGACGATGGGTCTTCCATTATTTGGATGTCTGGATAAAAGATTTTCTCCCGTACGAGGTATTCGCTGCACGACAGAGTTCGGTCAAGGTACTGCCCATTAAAGTCGACCGACGTCATACTTGATCAAAATAAAACCAAATATTGAATGAATGAGAGTGCACACACATCCTGCACACATACTTCCTCAATCTCCATGTCACCCCCACTCTTCCCCACCCAACCCACTCCCTTTTCCACCCACACCTTGGAGTTAAGCTTCATTTAACATCCCACCACCCATCCCCCTCCAAATAATGATGGAACTCTTCTCCGAAACAAAACGTTTTAACAACAAAGAAAATGCAACCAAGGTACAGGATTGCAAATCAATGACGAGCTTTACATTTCCAATAATCACGATGATCAAAATGTAATCATCTGGTTTGTGTGTGGGATAGTGCACAGACACGTGGACACACACGGAGCGGCTTCAATAGGTTGAAACATACCTTTGGTCTGTGAGATTCTGGGCTTCCTAATGGGCAGGCAAAGCATTTCTTGGTTCTTGCCATTTTCCACGACACAGGATGAGAGTGGTAACATCAAATCCATGTGCACTGGGTGGAGTCATCAGGTTTCTCCTCCTGCAAAGGGAAAGAACAGTCCAATTAGCATTTTAGTAGGCCCTGTCACGATGTAATTCAACATTTTATCGCTTTCATCAAAATAAGAGAAACAATGTGTGACATTAAAAACAATCAACCAGTTCAAAGAATTCCCACCCCACAACCCCCCAACCCCCACAACACCCTCACCGCCCCTTGCTTCGCCCCCCACAAAAAAACAAAACGAAAAAAAGAGTGAGAGGACATTCTACAGTTTATCCACTCAGTTTGGGCGAAGCAAATCAACCTCCAATACACGAGAACAACAATTCATGACAGGTTCTTCATGATGTATTGTTCTACCTTTGTGAACTTCAGATGACGAATGATGAACTAATCCTGGAAAAGAGATTTTGACCGTCTCATGAAAACATCAAAACAGAAGGGGGGTGGACGTGGAGAAAATGAGACCTGAACCCTGTACACTCCATGTCCATTAACTTCTCTCAATCTTGCATTTCCTTCTCAACCGAAAAAATGTTCCTGGATTTCCAATTCCACATCACAAAAATAAGGGCAATACCCCTAGATGCTCACCTGGTAGAACAATGATACTGAGCAGGAAGTCAACGGGACACCGAATCAGCAAAATAAACCAATGAATCAATGTCATGGCCCTGATGTTTTTAATCGCGTGAACAAACTTTGATTAATCATGGGTGATGAAGGTTGTCCTCACAATTTCATCAAAATTGTGTGTATAGTTTCGGAGAAGAAAGCGAATCCCTCTTTTGGTTTTTGTTTGTTTGTTTGTTTTCAGGGGCAGGGGTTCTCGGAAAACCCACCGTCGACCTCTCAGACCCTGATTTTTTCATTTCGTGAATAAACTTTGGTACAACACGGGTGATGAAGGTTGTCGTCAAGTTTCATCAAAATTGTATGTGTCGTTTCAGAGAAGAAGTTGCAAGTGTTTATGGATGGACGGACGGACCGACTGACAGACTGATAATGTGCCATCCCATAAGCTCCCCGGAACTACGTTCCAGTTGAACTAAAATCAGCTTACGTTGCTCTCAGGACAAGGGCATCAGTGTCATCTTGTCGATGTGCACTGCCTCATTGGTGGGTAACAGCTGATTGATGAGGTGCAATCATTCCATCACGTACATACACCAAATGTTAAGTATGAGGAGCTCAACGTTGCCCATCTCTCTGCTATTCAATTAATTTTTCGGAAACGTTTTATTCAGATACTCTCTAAGATATATATTTCACAGATTGGGGAGCAGCAACAAGGAGGGGTTTAGGGTTTATAACGAGACGAGGAGGAGGTGGCCGAGAACATCATTTAATGACAAAAAAGAAAAAAACTCTCAAACAACAAAGAAAAGCCTCGACATTTACAGAGGCCAATGTTGTTTTTCTTTCATATAAAAATGAGGAACAATTTGACCTGAGATTTGACCTTAATAACGGAGATTTGTCTTCAATAACCACGTGTTCCCTGAGCCTTGGGGATACAAGGGTTATTCATTAATAATTCATCGGTCACGTGGTTTGTCAATCATATTGGAGTGAAGGAAAATATTTATTTTAATTTTTAAATTTTTTTTAATGAATCCCATCCAGGTTCCACCTGATGACTCCATCTTTGCTTTTTGCTTGTTCGGGTTCCTTCTGATGACTCCAATGCAGGACCTATTTTATTTGGTCTTCTATTTGATTTCGATTTAATTTTTAATTTGCTGCCAGAAGAGTTGGTTCACACCAAGTCCTTCTCAAGATTGTGTGGGTTAAGTATTCCATGAATACTTTTTAGTTCCACATGTATCAACTCCTGATGAAAATTAATGATTTAAAATAATCCAAAAATTGCAAAAACATACCTTGTGTGAGATAAATTATCTTGTTTCTTCCGCCTCCACAGGCATTTCACACTTGCGGTCTCCATCTTATAAAAGTCCGCTGTGGATCAAAAGACAAATGATAGCAGATATGTGAGATGGAATGAACAAATGAACCCTGCTGTTGGTGTCCTCCGCCCCCCACCCCCACCCCATGCTGCTCTCTTCCTGTCTCTGTGTCTGTCTCTGTGTCTGTCTCTGTGTCTGTCTCTGTGTCTGTCTCTGTGTCTGTCTCTGTGTCTGTCTCTGTGTCTCTCTCTCTCTCTCTCTCTCTCTCTCTCTCTCTCTCTCTCTCTGTCTGTCTCTCTCTCTCTGTCTGTCTCTCTCTCTCTCTGTCTCTCTCTCTGTCTGTCTCTCTGTCTCTCTCTCTGTCTCTCTCTCTCTCTCTCTCTCTCTCTCTCTCTCTCTCTCTCTCTCTCTCTCTGTCTCTCTCTCTCTCTCTCACTTCTTGCTGTTCCTGTTTTTCAGTCGCATCATGATCAATTCTGTATTCTACCTCTTCCACGAGCCTTCACTCTATCATAAAAAAACAATTTGGTCTTGAAAGGGCACCAATATGGTCCTCTCTGTATCCACTCCTTGCCTTCCTCGGTGTTATGTCCACCTAAGAGATGATGAAAATGGGCTGGAAATTTGATGGTGTCACCAAACCAACAAATTGTTCCACCTGCTGGAATGAGACAGGAAAGTGTCCCACAAGAAAGCTTAACTGGCCTGGTCGTTGCCCACTTTCATTGTGGAAGGTAAGAATGAAGCTGAGATGGTGGTGATTAAGGGGATCCAGCACCTGGACCGTTCAGGGTGTGAATGAGGCACGAGTTTCTCTTTTATTTCGTCCTTTCATGACGTTCTCTCCAGGTTAAGATGGCTGGTTTCTCATAATTTCCTAATGGTGAACCTCGTAGGTAACTCAGATAATTTGTTTCATCTGTCCAATGAACGTTGTCTGTCCCATGTATGTTTATTCATCTCCACATTAATATGTACACCGAACAGTCTGATTTTAAACTTGTCTGAACAAATAAACAAATTATAAACTCAATCAGGAAATCTGTTCCGACATCGAAAATCTTGTGCAAAATAATCCAAAACATTTTACTTTCTCATGGTCCCTTACCTTGAGAACATGCCACCGGTATGCGAAATGCGTACGCAGGTGATCAGTGTATTCCCCTCCAATGCGAGTTCTCGATTGATTGACCTCAATATATTTGGCAAAGTATTCCTCTGGAAACCTTGCCTGAGCTTCGCGGTCAAGGTCTGAAGTGGGAAACAGGTGGAAATAAAGGAAGGGGAGGGACAGTAGATCATGGCACGGATGTTCTCTCAATATTGTTTTCAGCAAAACCTTCGTGCTTGTGAAGTACCAGTGAATGACAAAGACATAACCGTTGGGTAAAGTAGAGAACTTAAGGCCCGGTCACACCTTGACGTTTTAGCCAGCGATGGCAACGTATTAAAATGTATGTAAAACGCTGGCTGACGTTGAACTTTTGATGTTTTTTTTTTAAGATTCGGACGTATTCATAACGAGTTGGTCGTATGCATAACATATTAGTAATGGACACAGAACGTTTCGTTGTGTTATAGATAACTTATACCAACGAATGCTGACCTGTTGTCGGCCCACACAACCGATGCCCAACGATAGTCTAACTTAGGCATAGCGCGTTGCACGCATCGCCGACGATGTCGTGACGTAGCCTATTAAAAGGCTGACGCACAACGATTCGAATCATAACTGCCGTAGAAATGGAAGTGTCAACATCGCGGTCACACCTTGGCGATCTTGCCAGCGTATGCCGACCTAAGAAAAATGTGTCTAAAACGTTGGGGCACGTCAAATACGGTATGAGTAAGTTTGGTATACGTGAGTAGAACGCTAAAGTACGCTATCATACGTCGTAGTAAGTAGAGTACGTCAAGAAATTTTAAACATGTTCAAAATTTTACGACGTACTCGGCGTATGACACACGTTCCGCATGCGATGGGGATAAGTTGTACACACGATATGCGGACGCTTACACACGTCCACAAACGCTACTTATAAGCTACTCATAAGTCGAAACACGTCGCGGTAATGTCTTTTTTACGCGAAACTTATTTCTAACTTATGTTTGACGTGCTTTGAACCAATTCTTTACGTAGTCCCAACACACATCGACGTATGTAGACGTATTCCAATGACGTCTTCCGGTCGACAAAAAAAATGAACGTGTTTCTAGCTTACAACTTACACTACAACTAACCCTAACTGCCATATAAAGACGTGTTCCCAGCGGTTTTGGGAATTGGTATATAAAAATGGTGTTCATAAAAGGGGAACCCAACAGTGTTTTCAAGTTCCTTTTTGAGTCGATGTCCATGTCAGCAGTAACAGTATCAGTATCAGTATCAGTATCAGTATCAGCATCAGTAACAGTATCAGTATCAGTATCAGTATCAGTATCAGTAACAGTAACAGTATCAGTATCAGTATCAGTAACAGTATCAGTATCAGTATCAGTAACAGTATCAGTATCAGTATCAGTATCAGTAACAGTATCAGTATCAGTATCAGTAACAGTATCAGTATCAGTATCAGTAACAGTATCAGTATTAGTATTAGAAGTAGTTTGTTCATGTTGGCAGTAGCAGGTGAGTGTGAGGGGGAGGGTGTGGGTTATGATGGATCCTCCTTGCATCCGCGTGTCCACGGGTAGGTTCATAGGCTGCCACTCAACGATTTAAATGGCTGCATCTCCACTATTGAAAGTAGACGCTTGCGCTCAACAATTGGATTTTCTTACACTCAACCACTTTTAAACGGTACCACTCAGCCATTTTCATTGTTTACAATGAACGATTTAAATTGCTGTCACTCGCCTTTGTTTTTTGACGCTGGGGTTTGGAAATTTGAAGCGTTTCTTCTGAACGTGTTAAAACGCTCAAACTCGACTATTTTAAATAGACGCTGCCGATGGACAATTGGAATCATAGCCAAGCTAGACATCGAAGTGTGAACATCCTCGCCATGCCGAAGAAAAGTTTGAAGAATGCTGCAAATAAGTGTCCTGGCCGTGGCCGTGGACGCTGACGCAAGGACGATCCATTATACCGACGTCTTTCAGCCTATGAGTAACTTAAAAGTAACGTCTGTCGATGTGTGGCAACGATCGCGTAACGTGCCAACAACACGTTAATCATAGGTTAGAAATAAGTTTCGGGTATGCTAAACATTACCTCGGCGTGTCTCAACTTATGATTAACTTACAAGTAGCATGTGTTGACGTCTGTCAACGATCGCAGACCGTCCATACAACTTGTGGCCAGCGTAGCGGAACGTGTGAGTCATACGCCGGCATACGTCGTGAAATTTCAAGCATGAAAAAATTTGAGGACAACCTAAAAGTACAACGTTTAAAGCCAGCGTACAACGACGTATGGCAGTGTTTTTCAGCGTGCTCTCAATGTTATCAAAACTTACCCATAACGTATTCAATGTGTGCCAGCGTTTCAGAAAAAAAATTCAAAAAATCGGCAAACGTTGGCTAAAACGTCAAGGTGTGACCGGGCCTTTAGAAAAGAAAAATAAAAACACACCACTGGGAAAATCTTAAAATGATGAGGTACCCTCACAAACATGTACTGTACACTGTTAGTCCTACCTTGTGATTGTTATATCATATGGTGTTACACAGTGTTCCTATAGTATAGTGTGTGTGTGTGTGTGTGTGTGTGTGTGTGTGTGTGTGTGTGTGTGTTTGTGTGTTTGTGTGTGTGTGTGTGTGTGTGTGTGTGTGTGTGTGTGTGTGTTTGTGTGTGCGTGCGACACTTCATTCTGAAGGGTTCTGTGGTCAAAGAATAATAAAATTGTACCGTTGGAAAGCAAATAATCTATTCTCTTGGAAGCCCGTCAGAGAAGAGTCTGTTATTAAAAAACCGTCCTCCCAGGAATGAAGAGGAAGAAGCAGGACATGGAACTTTCATGCAGCAGTTTCAAAGGGAGGAGGGTAAGAACCCCTGAGAATTAATCGTGATGGACAGGGAAGAAGCACACAAACAACAACAACCACAGCCACGATGACACCAGCAACAGCAACAATGACAACATATTGTAAAAGATCCTTTTTTCGTGTTTCACTTCATTTTACATCCTCCTTGAGATTCACAGATATACACGCAATATGTTTGTGAAGTACAACATGGTACCATCTGAATAAACCCGTCAGCAAAGCGACGGGGAGGCACGCCTCATCATAATAAAAACGAGGAGAATATAAAAACAGCAATTGGTAATCTTCCAACCCTGATGGTTACCTCGGGAGAACATCTCTTGTTCGACGAGGCCTCGACAAAGTGCACAGTTGATCTGTCCGGGCTTGCAACTGTGCATGTCTCGAAGGCACAACACACAGAAAACGTGTTGACAGGGATGGCATCTGTGTGGCCCAACCATGATGTCGAGGCAAATGGGACAAGTGAGTCGCTCCAGATCCTCTTCCTGCTTTTTTTTCTTTAACTCCACCTGCAATCACAAGATAAACAAATCACTAATGGTCCTTGAACATTTGTACATCCAGAAACATTAACAATCGCAGGAGTATCAACAATTGGATTTTGTGAAACATGATGAATGATATGTAATCCTGGAAGATACCCTCCCTCACAGGAAATAAATGCTGCAACATGGGGTGAAGATGATCCTTCAAGTTCCTTTTAGCAGCGATTGGCACTGACCTTGCCTTCTTAGGGAATGAATACAAACAAACAATGCCAGGAAAATGTGCCCCACAAAATTACAGAACCATCACATCTCTTCACTGTTGGCAACAAGCACTCAGGTTTGAATAATTATTTAGGTTTGCGCCACATGTGTACTCGTCTGTTTGTTGGGAACATAGTGGAAGATGATTCATCTGACCACATCACAATTCTCCACTGCTCAGTCGTCCATTGCCTGTGCTCTTTGTACCACTGAACATGCAAACATGCATTGTCGGATGTGATGAGGGAGTTGGGCACTGCAACCAGGAGATGGTATTCCGCTCTGTGGAGTTCTCAGCGGACTTTTTTTGATGACACTGGCTGCTCACGCCCCAGGTTGGAATTTACCGTCCTCTATATCTCTATATCTCTGGACCACGATTTGCAGCCTGCTTTGCCTTGCACTTCAAATTGATTCACGGATATCACGACCATGGAGTATGCGCTTCCACCAACTGTCGTACTTTGCTGATTATGTCTTTCCCTTGGAGTTCCGTACCGACATCACGTCACACACAGTTGATTGTGAAATATCAGCAAATAAGTTGAGATGTCTTTCTCACTGAAGCTCCTGCCAAACGCAGCTCAACAATCACCCCTCTTTCAAAGTCACTGAGGTCTCCTCATGAAAGCCATAAATGAAGGCAACTAGGCCTGTGCAGCATTTATATACATGACCATAAGCGTGCTGGGGTACATAAGCATTTGCACACATAAACATGAGTTCAACACGTGATCTTGAATTGGAATACATTGCACCACTGAACTCGGTGCAAGGTTTTCCAAATCCATAAAAGCCTTAACAATGGCCCTTGGCCTGAAAAATCAAAATGGACGTCACACAAGGAGCCACTGCTGTTCCCCCAAATAAACCGTGACACACACACACACACACACACACACACACACACACACACACACACACACACACACACACACACACACACACACACACACACACACACACACACACACACACACACACACACACACACACACACACACACACACACACACACACACACACGACTTCAACCCCAATATACTGACCTTTTTAGATTCTTCAGCCTTCTGTGCTTCATCTTTTTCGTTCTTTCTTGATTTCAATTTTCTGAAGAATTTCCTCAACTTTCTGAAACATTTGTGTTTCTTTTTCCTCGTCGGCGTGTCGTCTACGTCCGCGTAAACGGCGTCCACATCGACCAGTTTCGTTATTTTAAGATGTCCCGGTTGTGCTCGTGGAGGGAGCAGGTCACTCCGTGAAGAGGAAGAAGATGAAGTAGTCGTTTCGATTACCACAGCTTCGTTCTACGGGATTGTTGAGGAAGACACAAAGCACACGTGGTGAGTAAATTAATTACGGAGTGAGGGGGTGGGGGGTGAAAATGTTGCTATTTTTACCCTCCCCTAAGGAGAGGGTATTACATTTGGGTCTGTGTGTTTGTTTATTTGTTTGTTTGTTTCTCAATTTGTTTGTTTGTTCGTTCGCACAGAACTTTCGTGTTTATCTCCACAACTGCTTATTGGATTGAG
>NW_028222014.1:97500-115000 GCF_056783735.1 Eptatretus burgeri
ACCACCCTCCCACCGTAGGTTTCTGAGAACCCAAACAGAACAGCCAGGGGAGCAAGCTATTCTCCATCTTCCTCGTAACGGGGAGGGGTGATCTCGGGTGGGCTGTCGGGCCGGCTGCCGTTGATTGGACGTGCTCACGGTGGGCGGAGGGAACCTCACCCCTGTACGTGACACGATGCATGTGGGTGATGGCGTTGTTGTTGTAGTTGTTGATGAGGATGTAAAAGATGTGACTATACAATAACTCGTAGCGCACACATGTAATTCCCATTAGACAAAGGGGGGGATTCTAACTGGAAACACATACTTATTGAAATAACTAAGTTTTGGGACTCTGGAAGTTTGTGTGTACAATGTTTCCAAATCCGTAACAGTATAGCCTGGGTATGAATCCTGACCCAGCTGTGAACTGTCAACCCGGTGTTTCACAAGCAGGTGATTCATTGATCTGTGTGTGTCATCCCTCGGATGGAAGTTAAACGGGACGTCATGTCTGCCAGAATCCCCCCCCCCTCCTCCTCTCCTCTCCACCTCCCTCCATCCTCACTTTCACGTGATTTCTCTCCCTCACACCCGCCCCCTTCTCTACCCGCCCCACCCCTCACCCTTATTCCCCACCCTTCCCCTTCCTCCCCCCACCCCTCTCCTGAACAATGCTTATCTTATGGACGAGTGCACAAGTTGCAGTAATATCCAATGGTGTTCAGATTAAATCGGTACGGGGAAAGAATCATGGATGACTGATGAAGGTCTTGTACTGACTGACTACATGAAGGATCAGAAATCCGATCATGTTCCCACATTAACTAGTTACAATAATGACAAATCAAATCAGTTACAGAGCAGTGAGTGAACTCTCATTATGAATAAATCAATTATTACCTCACGATTCTCCTCTTCATCTCTCCCTTTTCTCTTTCTCATCCTCTTCACAAAGCTCCACATTGTGCTTCCCGGGAAGTTGAACCAATATCCCCCTTCCGCCACACGGAGGGGGAGAAAAACGATGAAAAACCCAACAAGTGCTTCCTTGTGGAGAGGCAGCAACTTCAATGAAGGTCGAGTTAAAGGTCACAACAAAATGGAGCCTCTCGGACGGTCTGCCGACTCGATGTGACCACCAAGCATTGTGATGTCACAATTACCGGAAGGGGGCGGGGCTTCATCTCCATGGTTACCCTTAACAACAACGACGTGTCGAGAAACGAACAAAACCCAAAAGAATTATCCTTTATAATTAGTGAATTACCTTTTATAATTACCTCAGAATCCTTTAGGACCTCGAGAATTACACTTTAGAACCTTAAAAAAACCTTAAGAATGAAACAAGGTGGGGTGGAGGGATTCTTCTTCTTCATATTTCCAGACGGATGGACGGAAGGAGAAACCCAAATATTAAAACATCTTCACCGTTAAACATTTTCTACTCGGACCACACGGGATGGCTCGTTATCTCGACCTCATTACCCCGCGCAGACGAAGCGAGAAACGTGGTTAAACATTTGGTTCATGTACTTCCGTCTCACGAGTTGATGATCGAGGAACAACGTATTTAAATGGAATATTATATTATGAACACGAATCGGAACATGAACAAGAAGTTTTTCAGGACTCCACTCCAATTTAAATAAAGGTTACGTGGGGCGGTGTATAAATAAGAGGGCTGTTTGGGATTGCCTCCTCATTACTTCTATAACACTAAATTCCGGATTTTTTAAAATAAGATCATTAAAATCATTATTTATTAAAATTGAAGAAACACTGTGTGGACTTCTTGATCTACGAACTTTCATGTTTAACTCGATGGTTGTGGTTGTGGTTGTGGTTGTGGTTGTGGTTGTGGTTGTGGGCATCGTGATGAACCTGAACGTTCCTTTCCATCCCTGGTGTGGGTGTGTGGTGATGGCCTACACCCTACAGGTATGCACAGACCTCTACGCTGTGTCACCTGGGTATGAATCTTGACCCAGCTATAAACATCGATCTGTGTGTGTCATCCCTCGGATGGACGTTAAACTGGACGTCATCTGGTGCAATCCCTCCCCCTCCTCTCATCTCTCTCCCACCCTCCTCCTTCTCCACCCTTCTCCTCCCCCTCCCATCCTCCTCCTTCTCCTCGCTCCCTCACCCCTCATCGCTCTCACCCCTCCTCGCTCCCTCACCCCTCCCTCCGGTGGAGTCCTCCCAGAGAGCCAATGGACACAGTGGTTGCTGCAAGGTTCACTCACTGAGAGCGAATCAGATGAACACGCGAGACGAAGCTCGGGCGCTTTTCCTGATTCGCGAGTCACTCAACACGTCAATATTGTAGTAACTTTTGTTCCACATCATTAAGATAATATAATTGAGCAAAATGGATTTTGTTTGTTTGATGAACAATCATGACAACAACAAAGGACTCCCGTCGTGCTTGTCATGGTCGATGCCATTTTAAAGCCGCAGTGACTGAACATGAAGAAACCTTTAATCTTCACTAACCACTGGAGAGAGAGAGAACAAAGGATGAATTATCAACCAGACTTCATTGAAAACACCTCATTGTATTTTTAATGAGATTTATTTTGTTCTCGTTTCAACTCCATCATCACAAGCAGCACGTTAAGGAATAATCACCACACAACATTGTTAGTTTTGTCTCACCGTGTATTTTGGTTATTTCGGAGCAGTTACCTGCTACCTCAAGCCAGAGAAAGGTAAGTTCATGTACAAGCCATTTATTCAGTAAGACAGAAGACACTTCCGTGCACAGAAGGAAGAGCCAGCTACTTCGTTGCAAGCTGAAGACTTCAGGTTACATCGCATGTTGAGTGTTTATATACAGTTGTTCCCAAGATATCAGATGGAACTTTGTTGACTTCAAATAAGCCACATACAAAGGTTTTTGTTTGTTTTTCAGCTTCAAGGAGAGGGGGTGTGGGCAGGGTAGGGGGGAGAGAGTCATTGTTTTGCCCTGCTGACTACATGATGACAGGTCAATGGTTTACTCAACATAAAAGATTAAACAAAGGTTGTTTACAACTAAAGTAAAGATCATGTGTGTATTTTCTTACTGGCTTACTTCAGCATGTATGTTTATTAAATTATTTCTCAAAAAGCACTAAACTAAGTTAATTTGGCATTTTACATGATTATAAACTTCATTTTAATAATTCAGTTTCCACAGTTCCCCCTTTTGTTCTGACAGAACAAAGTAAGGGTTTGTTCTGCAAGAACAAATCTACTAAACATCTAAATTTGTCGTTTGGCTAATGGCAAGCTCGTTTCCACCGCGTCACCTTAACTTGCGCTCTGTGGTGGGTTAACAACACCCTTGCTGGTGGATGCAACCCTGATGGGGGACCATCACCTCCCCATACCCACAGAGTTGGGGCGCCCAGGCGATTTTGGAAGGAAAGAACCCTGTGCACACCGAACATATACATCCAATGGGCAATCGTCTTTTCCAATTATACTAATCAAATTTAATTTGAGCAAGCCGCTTGAATTATTTTGCCCCTGAAGTTTTAAAGATATCTCTATTCTTCCACATCTCTTCATCACAATCATCCATCTGCTTTTGGCTCTTTAGCAACAATTGTTGAAGCCTTTCAAAAGGGTTTTTTTGTCGGTTCCAAAGGCACGAGTGTCTGTACTTTCATATTTTCCAAAAAACCACCACAAGGTGTCTTAACTAAATTTTAAACAAGGTTCTTCATTTTCTGGGTTTTCTGGATCTTCAGAGATGGTTGGTCCAGGGAATCTTCATGCGCCACCATCGTTGTTACTGTGATAAATTTTCACACACACACATCATTACTTTTCTGCACGCGATGATGACAACAATGGCAATGAATATCATAGCCCAACGATCAATATGTGGAGTATCCATGGTCCTCTTCCACCAAACACTCCCATTAACCAAGATCCAAACCCTCCTTCCTTAAAATAGCCATGTTACTCTGCAGCTACCTTCCTTATATGTTGTATCACGTCACGGATATGTACTTTTAATAATGCCTGGGATTCCACGAGATTATTCATTCGTATCCTTATATCTATCCTTGTCCCAGTAATTTGTCCCTCAATAGTTACTTGTTCTTTCCCCTTAGATAGTGAGGAAAAATTTGTCCTATATCGGGGAGTGTGATCATCTTTTTCCCTTGAAAAAGGAAGTTATGTTTCACCTGAAACTTAGGATAATACCAGTGCCAATAGTCAGTACATTTGTATACCTCCTTTTTCCAGTTACTTGTTATCTCTCGTACTTTCGCACTTACATCCCCTTTTGTCCCTCCTATTCGAGATAGGACTGGATTAGCTTGTCTACAATCCAGGTACTCACATATATCTGCCCCTGAAAATGGGACTGCCGAGAGGGGCAGTCCATGCTTGGCTAAGTAGGGTAGCTGTGAGCAAACCCAACACTTGTTCTTGTTCATATTTTTAGCATGTTGTTAAGATATTGCTAATAAAATTACCCACGTGCGTGAGTGACAGTCATCTCTGCGAGAAATAATACCACAAGTTCTCAATGTTCAGTTATGACCGAAGACTACTGCGCAGCTCCACTGCGCAGCTCGAACTGCGCAGTTTGGTTAAAGATGACTCGGCATTTTGGCGCGCGTGCACGAAATTATATTTTGAAAATAAATGCCGACGTTTACATTTCGGGTTTTGAAACTTTTGCACCTTCGGCGGAAAATGTATAAATATAATATACATGGTCAGTTGCTATGCAATGACACCATTCACTAACTTTTACCATGCCCAGTAGAGAATATATAGCCTCCTGAAGGTAGGGCAGTTTTTGCAAACTTTGAAGTCACGTGACACGAAAGCGAAATTCGAAAATCCAGCCCGACCAAATTTAGATATTGTCCCATACATTCATATGCTACAATCAAATTCAAGATTGCTTGAGAAATGTAGGAGATAGATTTTGAAAAGTCGTTTTCGCATTTTTTGCCAACTTTGAAGTCACGTGACACGAAAGCGAATATCGAAAATCCGGCCCGACAAAATTTATATATTGTCCCATACATTCATATGCTACAAACAAATTCAAGATCGCTTGAGAAATGTAGTAGGAGATAGATTTTGAAAATCATCATTTTCGCATTTTTTGCCAAATTGAAGTCACGTGACACGAAAACGAAAGCGAATATCGAAAATCCGGCCTGACAAAATTTAGATATTGTCCCATAGATTCATTTGCTACAATCAAATTCAAGATTGCTTGAGAAATGGCGGAGGAGATAGAATTTGAAAATTGTCATTTTCGCAACTTCAAAGACCTCGTGACCTTGACCTTGACCTTCGGTGACCTTGAAAGTCATACCATCGTGTACGTCTCATCGACCTCTATCAGGATATCTAATGACCAGATCTCCTGCTTCAACTTCATTGTGAACGGACGGATGGACGGACGGATCGAAGGACATCGACACTCATATTATTAGGTCATGCTCGAAGAGATGATCTAAAAAGGTGTTTAATGGATGTTCAGTTATCCCTTCCTGTGACACTATGCCGAATTTCAGGCGTACAGTGTCTACGTCCCCTTCATCACGTGTGACAGAGGGTGCATAAGTATTTGTCCCATTCACGCCTATCTCATGCAATTGGTCCCGATGTTTACCTCCTTTCTTCTCTGCGTAATCTGTCACGACCCATTCATTGTTTCCCCTGCTCTCGACCTACCAAACATTCTGCTCTCCATGACATTCTCATAATACCCTCACTGTCTCTTATCATCCATATTATCACAATTATGCACGTGCAAATTAAGAGCACTGGTAATATATATATATATATATATATATATATATATATATATATATATATATATATATATATATATATATATATATATATATATATATATATATATATATATATATATATATATATATATATATATATAGTCATAAACCTCCGGTAACATTCTTCCCAGTGGCAGATTTCCTTTCTTCTCTTTACAACTTCCTGTATGCTTTTTGCAATGAGATGCATGAATCTTACCTTTGCACTTGACAACTGTGTTGGCGACCAACAATACCTGATGTGGTCCGGTCCAATGTGCCTTCAGTGCTTTCCTCCGCCTGAACACCTTGATGTTCAAATAGCAACCCAGTTGCTTGGCTGGATGCTGTGGTGTTCTGCTGCAGCTGGTCTGGTCGCACTTGTCTGACCTGCGAGTCAAACTCTTTGACAACCTTTGTTAAGGCAGCACAAAAGGTAATCTTTGTCTTGTCCATCATGTATATGTCCATATGTTTTGTAGACACTTTACCAATATTATAGCCGAGTGTGGGCTTAGCAATTAGGGTGGTGGCTTGGGATCCTAGAGTCCTGAGCTCGAGTCCCGTTGACCACCAAACCAACACCAGGGGGTTGACTCAGCCTGTCACTCCTCCAAGGTTGGCAAAAATGAACACCAGTACTGGTGATAGGGGCACCGCATCAGCAGCACAGCCATGTCCCAACCAATGCTGCAACCAACAGCCAAAAAGGCAGCACACACTACCAACATTATGGTGTTAATAATACGCACAGCTTCTGCAAAAAATTTCTGCCACAGCTGCAAATCCTGGAGCGTGCCATGTACGTAGCACCTCCTTCTACATCCCCCTTTTGCTCGTGTGGCCACTTCCGTGAACCAAACGAGCAAACCATAGTGAAAGCACCTTTTGGGGAACCACTTTACTCTCCTTTTGAGACCCAAAGTTTTGTTTCTGTGTTTTTCACCTCAGTTTCTTCCTGCAGTGCTGCAATGCCGTCAGTAGTTGGCGCCCTTTCCTCATTTTCTCTGACTTGCAATTTGCTATTTCTTGGGATTTTGGTTGTTTTGCTGCTAAATCAGCTGAAGCATTTCCTTTTGAGACAATATCTCTTTTGCTTCATATGTGCTCAACATTTCACTATGGTTAATAGCTTCTCACAGTTCCACGATCAATTTACCATTTTTGACGAGCATACCTTGCGATTTAATACACCCTCTTATTTCCAAAGTTCCCCTACATTGTGTGTCATCCTGTACATATATTAGGAATTTGTATGTATTGTTATGCTTCCATCCTCTGGTACTCCATGCCTTCTGACAGCCAGTGGTCCCAAAAGGGTGAAGATGTTCCCTCTGCAATAATCCCCTGATGTCGAGCAAATCAGCAAATCATCCATGTACTGTACCAATAGCGCCCCTGTCCAAACATCTGACACCCGTATTTTAAATAACTTTACCATGATATCAGCTCAAAAATACAACCCAAGCTCGTTAATCTTTTAATTAACAAATTATGGCACCACATGGAAATTACAACTGCACCTTCCTTGCTTTCACTGATGCAAATTGGTCCATGATGTGCTCAAAGTCAGTTTTTTTTTTTCAGTTTCTTCTCTTTCTACACTCAGCAGAGCAAGATCACAGAGTCTGCCTTGACCCATGGAGGCTCTCAAATATGAAACTATTAGTTTTAACTTGCTGAATGATGTCTCACAGCTGGCGATGGAAACTGCGATGGTTGGCATTATCCGAATAGCAATGCGAAGATCGGGGAAGATGCTCTCAGCTCCAGACTGAACAATAAATTTGAGAAGCTCTTCAGCTCTTGATATTTTCATGTTGGCCCGACTTGATAGCAACATTCTGTAATCCAAAATTTTTTCATATAACTGCTGTCCATCAATATCAGAGCTGTACAATTCGCTCAATTTTTCACACTCTTTTTTTTTTTTAGATCGTTACTGTCAGTGCCATAACACAGTCCCTCGACATCGAGAATGAACCCAAATTTGGCGTCGGTGTCGTGCAAACGAGCAAACCTTTCGTCCATTTCTCTGTGAAGACGGTCGAGTGTTCCCTTCACGACTCCTTCCATTTCCTCCTTGGCTGTTAACCCAGCATCTCTCGAGTTCTAATCAGCCATTCGTTTCTTTCATCTCTGACATCTTTCAACTTCAATATTCCATTCTTGATGGAGACCGAGTCCTGCTCAGTGGCACCCCCATTCAAGTGGCGCCCAGGGCATGTGCCATACCTGCTATACCTTAGGTACGCCACTGACCGAGGTAGACCCTTCATTCAGTACTATGTGGTACCATCCCTTCGCACCCTTCGTTCTCCTTCATGCGATACAAATTTCTGCCAGTAACTGACGTGAATATTGTCCTGGCAAACCCTTTACTTACGCGATCATTGGCCCAATCTCCTTTGCTCTGTATCCTTTTGCAACAGTTAATGTAACATGCGGTGTTGTATTCATGGATTTGTACATCAAATAGCATTGCTGTGTAAATTCTACCTCCAATCCAATCCAATCCAAATATCAGTCGTTGCGATTTTGAATTCCATACCGAGCACATTCTGTACTTCATTTGCATCATTCACATTCCCTCATTCAAACATCATAGAATGCTAGACAGTGCAGGGATTCATTCTATTCTACCATATTTCCATCGTGATGTCCCACTGACCACCGTGATGTCCCAATACCAAATGTTCCATATCGGGAAATTGTTTATCATTCTGCTAAATTCTGCTCAGCCATCTCTCACACGGGCCCGTTGTTATGATAAACGTTGAATGTTGATCAATAGACGTGACTTGAACAATCACCTCCACAAGCCCGAAGGAACTCGCACAAGTTCAAAGAGTGCAATTTGAGATACCACGGTAAAAGTTCCTTTGAAACAAACTCAATAATATTCTTAAACCAATGCTATCACACTGGGCATCCAATAAACGTCCATCCGAGAGGCGGAATGAACATTAATGCATCGTCTGTTTGCGAATATAACAGCATGAGCAATGATGTCCATTTATATATTATGTATGCATATTTGCTGGGCAATGATGAGCAACTTCATAAACTACATAACAGTCTCAGCATCACCATTCAAATGCGAATTCTGCTCTTCAAAGTGCTCCCCAATACCAGGCGATCCTCGAACATCCATGCAGCCGTTGTGCCCGGCTGAGTTGCATATGTATTATGTCCATAGCCACATCCGTTACACAGAGAAAATGCCTTTTCACCATTCTTAACGATTTAAATCATTACTCATTCACATTAACTCATTCAAACATGTCAAGGTAACCATGGTGATCAGTTACCTTGGCCCGTGGTTCATGGAGTTATACATTCAGCTGGAATTACTTCTTTCCTTACGACCATTAGAAATGCAATGGCAAACCACCTTGTGTAATTCTTGCAGAGGTATAAACTCCAGTGTTGTCACCAGTTGTTATGGATTTTGCCTGGCATCCTCATCTGTCAGCATCCGCCCACACACACACACTCTCAAACATCCGTGTACCCGCCTGCAGTCATCCACACAATGAGCAACCTGCACCTGCATGCTCCAACATGCGGTGCCTTCCACTACATCTACATAGATTTTACCATTTATTTTAAATTTTTTCTCCTTTTGTACGAATTAGCATGCAAGATCGTCATTTCTCTCGAAATTTGATACGAATACATTGGCTTTGACTTAAATAAGTTTCTTTATCCTTCAGCTGTAAAACCTCTGTCTTGGCGCTCCACACGCAAGGCACCAAACATTCCGAGGCGTCTCTCACCAGGCAAGCAAGCCATTATTGGCACACCGATCAATCACAAATTCCTGCCACAATCGACTGAAAAAACTCAGATCATAATACAATGCTGCTGTTGCTTGCATTTTCATTTAAGATGTAGATTAATTATTTTCCTTTTCTCAAACTTAAACTATAGATTCTCTTTAAACAAGAGAATCCACCATATTTTGACCGCCAAAACTGTTGTCATCAATCGGATCACATCCTCGTGGTTAGCTTTGTTTAAATTTATATAATACAATATTTGTTCCACGAATCCTTCTTGATTATCATCATCATCGTTCATTTGCATGGCTAGTAAATCGCTCTGGTTCCATGCATGATGAATGAAATAATTCTGATGCTGATTCGTCAGTGGGTTTTACATTCTCTGTTCAACCATCGGGCATGCTTTTTTCAAGTTCCATCTCGGCTGGTTGGTTATCTTCGATTATTTTTTTGGCAATTCCATGATCACTGACTTGTACGGGTTCGCGGCGGCCTTAAAGGTCGCATTAGTTTTCCTACTTTTCGTCTCACTTTCGTCTACTACCGGTGCTGTCATTTGAATATTTCCTCCCCACGCCCTTTGCGGCGAGCGCGGAGCTATCGCCGGTAATATTTTATGTACTTCTTTAAGGGCAGCTTGTACGTCTTTAAAATTCCCATTAATGCTCACACTTTTCATCTGCTCCTCTCAAGGCTCTCTTCTTAGATTTTCAATTCTATCTCGATGAAATTTTTGCTTTTTCTGTTCCCTGTCCACAACTTCACATCTTTTGAAGTTCTCGACCCAAATGGCTCATTCATATACTCGGCATTTGACCCGCTTGGAGCGCATCCTCCTCCACTCCCTTTTGAAGTTTGTTCCCCATAAACACTCGTCAGCGCTTCCCGATCCAGTCCTACATCTTGATCCTTGATCCAATCCTACACCTTCCGCCCTGCCAGACTGGTGATAATCCTTCTGTATGTAGCGCCTCCTGCTGTTTTACACAACTTGGAAATCTCGTCTACGCAACGTGATCAAAACATCGACGCTTTTATCAAAACATACCAAGATGTTACCCTTTTCTTAAAGGACTCCTTAAAAATAAATAAATAAATAAATAAATCCCCCCCCCCGCCAAAATAAAAGAAAATAAATAAATGTCTTATATTTTACCCAACAAACAGCTCTGTATATATCCTTACCTTCTTAATTTCTGGTTCTCAACTGTGCAACCTTCCTCGGAGAGCTCGTCTGCCGGGGAGAAACACGTGTTTCCAGCAGGGATTTCTCACCTTTGGCCTCATCAGCATTCACTTACAACCAGGCAGAGGCTTTCTCCCTTGGATGGAGGTTATCAAATCCCATCCTTCGTCACCAAACTGTCGGAGCAGTTACCTATTACCTCAAGTCAGAGAAAGGTAAGTTCATGTACAAGCCATTTATTCAGTAAGACAGAAGACACTTCCGTGCACAGAAGGAAGACCTCAGCCAGCTACTTCGTTGCAAGCTGAAGACTTCAGGTTACATCGCATGTTGAGTGTTTATATACAGTTGTTCCCAAGATTTGTTGACTTCAAATAAGCCACATACAAAGGTTTTTGTTTGTTTTTCAGCTTCAAGGAGAGCGGGTGTGGGCAGGGTAGGAGAGAGAGAGTCATTGTTTTGCCCTGCTGACTACATGATGACAGGTCAATGGTTTACCAAACAGATAAGATTTAACAAAGGTTGTTTACGACTAAAGTAAAGATCATGTGTGCATTTTCTTCCTGGCTTTTTGTATGCTCTATAATACTTAGCTCTATCAGCATGTATGTTTATTAAATTATTTCTCGAAAAGCACGAAACTAAGTTCATTCGCATTTTACATGATTATAAACTTCATTTTAATAATTCAGTTTCCACAGTTAACAATCTTTAATCTTTCGGTTTCAAATCTTTTGAAATAGCTTCCAGTAAAGTTCGGATTTTCTACATTTTATTTTGAACAGCTTCCGAGCTTCTGCTGCTGAGCCTGCTGGGGAAGCTTCCAGTTCTTTCATATGACCCCCCCTTCCCCATATCCCCTTCCCCTCATCCCCCTCCCCCTCCCCCAATATAAATTCCTGACTATGCTAGTGGAGTGCGTGTTTATCTTTGGTCCCAGGCACCACGCTCCTAACTGTTGTCAACACAAATTTAATTGTCATAGCGTTCACACGCGCACCTGTTATTAAAAAAGACCGTTTTACTTTCCACAGGCCCTGACTGAGACAGTTGTACATGCACTGAGAGGTCACATTGGGATTTGTGGACCTGGAGAAGGCCTACGACATAGATGGATGGTCGTGCGGGAAACACAAGTCAGCTTGGAGGAAGTGATGTACAAGGGAATGAAGGGAAGAGGTTTGATTGGTCTTCGGCTATCTGAGGAGTTCAGCGTGAACATCGGTTTGAGGAAGGGAAGCTCTCGGCCCACTCATGTTTATCATGGTGATCGAGCTGGTGAGCTTGAGAGGTAGGTTGGGGAGGATGCTGTTGGCAGACGATGTGGCTGTTGTGGTGGAGAGTGGGTGGAGGCATTTGGTGAAAATGGGCTGAATATGAGTTATGGAGAAGACCAAAGCAGCAAAGAAAAGAAATGAATATCAGGTTAGAGGGGAAGGAGAGCAAGCAGAGAAATAGGTTTGAGTATCTGGGGGGAACAGTGACTGGTGATGGTGAGGTAATAAAAACTCTAGTGCTTGCACCAAAACATGCAAATTAAATCACATTTTATAAATTACTGTTTGGTTCTGGAAACCGCATGCCTCCAAGGCAATGGCTTCCATCATACAGTGATCCCCAGACAGTTATTTCATTAATATATGTGTAGTTAGACCTTTCCCTCATGTCTCATGGGTCAAAATGGGACGAAGTGCATTGTGTGGGATCTTATCGTTAGGTCTGATTATATCTCTATCTTCATTCCTACTCTTTTCCTCTTGTTCCTGATATACATGAAAGCAAATGTGGAAGAAAAATAATTGTATTCATGCTCTCTCAATTATAATTGTTGCCGGTACTTTACAAAATTTGATTTTTGTACAAGAGTCGAATTGGCTGTCAGTTGTGTTTCCCTTTACCCAAGAGTCTTTTGATCTAAATATTGATAAAAAGTTATGTCTTACTATGAAACAGGGTGACCTGGTTGACAACACTAACTTTTGCCATGATTGTGTCATTCTCTCTTTCACCCAGTGGACACGTATTGCAATTTGAGTTATTTTGCCTAATGCTTATCAGCTAACCCTGCAGTTGAGTTGCCAAATGTCTCCCTCGCATTCTTTGGAATGTCAAGTTGTGTATAAGAAGAATTGCTTTGGGCTTCTGTTTCAGTGAAGTCCATTCGAATGTTTCAGTGAAGTCCATTCGAATGTTTCAGTTAAGTCCATTCGAATGTTTCAGTTAAGTCCATTCGAATGTTTCAGTCCAACATTCAATGTTCTTCCTCCGTATATACGAAGTTAAAGATTCTCCTTTGGTATGCTTATCCAACTTGTGGAAATCGAGTTATTTTCCACCACAATTTTGGCGACTCCGTCGGGACCTGAAACCCGGCAGGACTGGGAACAGCATCATCTGGCAGAACACGAAGCAAGTGGCGATGTAAGATGTTTGCTCTTACTTCAGATTGGATGCTGCATCTCTCAGCCAAACTGGTAATGTGGTACTTCATTGATCGGAGAGGTATACAAAGGAGAACCTTTAGTGATAGGACTGAGGGGATCCTGCGGTTAGAGACCACTTAAGCCTTCGGGGCTGAACAGAGACCAGGGATCTCTTAACGGGGAGCTAGAGTCTTCACCGTACCTTGAGCGAGTTCGGTACTCAGCTCACTGTGCTGTACACGGTACAGCAGAGGCAGAGGAGAAAGGCCATCCCATCTGGCCAAAAGGAGGGGGGTTGGAATCCCACCTCCGCAAAGAGAGGGTTAATGCCCATGTTCGCTAAAAGATTCAAGTCCCCAAAGGGGAGAACGAATAAGTGTTATGAATGTCTGTTGAGTTACCTCTTTGGATTTCTGTTTGTTCATTGTACTCACTGGAAGTTTGCTTGCTGTGAAACTGTTGCATTGTATTGTGTGGAGGTGTTACGGATTCGGAAATCCTATAGTTTTATTTATTTATTAAGGAGTTACCTCTTTCTTTGGACAAATTTGTGAATACTATGTGATTGGAAATGTTGAGTTTTGTGTTGAGGACATAAGTTGAGTGTTCCAACCTGGAACTCTTGTATATTTGTATCCTCACTGATTGGCATTGATCTGCATGTGGTACTAAGTGAGTGTTGAAATGGAGCGTGTGCAAGTCCAATAGATTTCACTGGAATAAAATGTGCTCTAAATTGTGTATTGTGACCTGTGAAGCTTATGGGAATGAATGAGTATGGAAAATGGAGATAAGGATTGGTCGTCACCATATACTGTGAAGACTCTGGATGAGGCGAAGTGCACATGCCGATTCCAGAGGAAAAACGATGACACACTCCTCACACACTGTTGCATCTTCGGCGTGGACACAGATAACTGGGTATATGTAAGCTCGTATTGAAAGACAGAGCCCAAGCATTGTGCTGCGATCTCTTTAGAGTGCAGGGCGGATCTCGTTGAGAGTGTTTTAAGACTAGATTGAGAGGTGGTGTGTGTGTGTGTGTGTGTGTGTGTGTGTGTGTGTGTGTGTGTGTGTGTGTGTGTGTGTGTGTGTGTGTGTGTGTGTGTGTGTGTGTGTGTGTGTGAAAATCTGAATTAGAAGCGATTGTGAGCTCGATAAGGAACTGAAGATTACTGTAAGATGTCATACATGAATGTCTTGTTATAAATGATATTGCAACAACTAATTGAATGAATCACTTGAATGTGAAACTTCAGGCAGAGAGTTAAAGCAGCCTGGCTGTTTGTGGTTTGGTTACTGGCTCATGATGAGACCACTTTGGCTTGGGGCCACTTGCTTGGTGCTGAAAAAAAAAACCAAGGTCACGAATCTCCCTGAATGGGCCAACACTAAACTGGAAGGATAAATGTGTGTTCCCTGCCTTGGATAGATGCTGAAGCAAGTGTTGAAGTTTTATTTTAAAGCCATAGGGATTTTGGATAAATTGTGAATGTGGAATATATTCCGAACGTGAAGTCCATTTAGGAGGCTCGCTATCACCGGCATTATGAGACAAAATGAAATTGATGAAAAGTGGGAATTTGCCTCCAATTACTCAGCCCGGCAACCTGAGGTCTTACAAACAGCTGTTCGTACTGCTCGACAAGATTTATGGGAACTGGAAGCCCATACATTTATGGATATGGAAGATTTATGGAAGTTTACTTTTACTGGGTATGACAAGCCCAACCACCCAAATCTGCGTTCTCCCCATCGTCCAATCTTTCAGTGGAAGTTCTTTCAAAGTTTAATAAGACGAAATCGTACACTGCATAATTCAACTGCTCTCAACACTCCGAAACAAACATAATCAAGGTTAAGCATCGATAAAACACCAATCAATAAACGTCACGGGCTCATGTATTTCAATAAGACTGACAAAGGTTCTTGTAGAAGCATTTAACTTGCATTTTATGTTGCATCAAAATTTTATCCCTTTCCTTGTTTTTCGCATCTAAAGGACATGCTAAAAGATACATAAATCTCAGTTTTATGTACACTCAAAAACATTCATCTCATTTGCTATTTCCACGTCGAAAGGTCAGCAGTATTTATCAGGGTTCCAATTTGCAATCGACAATTATTTTCACCATCCTTCAAAAAAAATTCCTTCTCTTCAAGAAAAATACCCCCATCATCTGTACAATAATTATGAAAGTTTGCTCCTTCTTCTTCTTCAATGTATTTTAATTTGTCTGAGCGATAAGTACAACACTCAAACCCAACAAGAGGACAGGTTGCCATTTTTTTGGAGCAAGTACCAAATTCAAAGCGATTACATTTTGCACGCAGGGCACCTAGCACAGTGTGGAATTCTCCAACTCTAAGAATGCAGTTATTTGTCAATTTTGGCTGAAGCGACTGCAGTTTGACTGCCCTCATGTACAGATCCATTTCCATCGTGGTGATTGTCTTTTTGTTTGGTCCAACAATCTCCGAACTTATGTGTTGTGCTTGTTTCAAGACGGTGAGGAGGGTGGACCATTCATGGGCCGGTGCTGGTATCAGTGGAAGAGTTTGTATTGTTGTAATAGGTCTCTTATCATCTGTGATTACAGAGTTGTAGGGAGCCCATGTTGGGACAACACTAGTGTCTGTTTGTCGGTCTATTGTAGCATGCATGGTGGGGTCGTCGGTTCCAGTGGATACATCATCAGGCCTGTCAGTGGGTATATCTTCTGTACCCACCTCAACATCCATTGGTGCTATGTTTGCAGTCACAGATGTTTGAACATAACGGACTACAAGCCATGCTCGATCTTCACTGATTGAACTCTTGAAGTTGGGTAAATGTCTCTGTCTTGTAATCTGGGTACTTTGGACTACTTGTGGGCTTAGGAGTTCCATGAATACCACTCTCCTGCAGTGTGATACCTTTGTAGCCTTTGAGAGATCTGGACGAAGCTTTGGTTGAGATAGTTAATGTTGAAGTGTTTAGCAAACCCTCCTCTTCTTGCTGAAAGGCTACCATAACAGTAGCATGGAGTGTATTCTTTCCATCGTGGGTATCTTCTGAAAAGTCGATGTTATCGGCTGCATAAAACAGTGGTCTACCATGCTGAAGGCCTGGTGGAATATAGATGTCACCTGTTTCGCACATTCGAGAGATAACTGCTTGAGCCAATTGTGTTTCTTTGCGCAGTATATGACTGCAATCAATGCTCAGTCCCAATGCATGAAGGTAGGTGAATAGATGTTTGCTACTACTCTATGCATGGACTTTTAATCCAACTGCAAGTGCATGTGCATTGTAACATTTGCTGTACCTGAATCTATCTGCATTCACATTCTTGGGTATATGTGTCACTTGCCTTTGGGTTTTCACTTCATACATTATGTTCTGTGCAATGTTGATGGTTGCTCTATCAATGTGGTTTGCACTTTCATCAGCCAAGGACATGTATGGCCCTTCTAACACCCATCGGAGCAGTGCTTCAAGGATGCTGGGACGTTATCATCTCTACTACCACTGTTAAGTGATCCGTCAAAGACCCATGGCGTTTCTCTGCCACGAAGAATGTCCTTTCGAAGAGTATTCGCACATTCAAAAATGCTTTTCATGTTCTGTTCCATACTTTGGGAGTCAATTTCCTTTCTGATGGTATAATCTTTTGTAGTCTTGGAGCATAACATTTCAGATTGTCTCGCACTGGGACGTGAGAATTCAACATTTTCAAGGTGTGTCTTGATCAGATCTTTAACATGTTTATTCTGAATCAATTTTCCTCCTTCCACTCCATGCATTCTGCGGATGCCAATGTCGGTGTTGGTGACATCATTCATTGAAACAATGTTGCCAGAGTGAAGTACATTTTTCAATACATTGAAGAACTCGATGTCGGCAAGAATAGTCCTTGGTTCTGATCCACTTGGTGAGGATTCAACGTTTGTTGCTGTGGTTGACGCTGTACATGTTTCATGTAGCAGGGGAGATGATATTTTACATCTATGGCCCGAGCGTCATTTGGTGATATGGCTTGTAATCGAACCTTCCATTCATCATCATCACTGATTTGGACAGCGTCTTAGATTTTTGTTTCCACCGTCAAATGAACACACTTCATGCAATTGTTTTGTCGTTCCATCTTGTTATGTGAGACTGATGATGATCGGGTGAATGGCTTCATCCCTGTTGTGGCATCTGAACACGGTGAGTTATCATCACATTTTGATGCTTGGGAAGATGATGGATGGACTACTGGAGATGATAGCAGAATCTTTGGTGGCTGTACTTTTCTGAAATCGCATCTTCGCACGATCAATTTTGAGCTTATAAACAGTCTC
>NW_028222014.1:120000-123093 GCF_056783735.1 Eptatretus burgeri
GAGGAAAATAGGGCAAATTTCCCAGGTATTACCCGGTACTTCTAGCTTGTGTATGTATGTATGTATATATATATATATATATATATATATATATATATATATATATATATATATATGTATATATATATATATGTATATATATATATATATATATACTAATATGTATATATATATATATATATGTATATATGATATATATATATATATATATATAATATATGTATATATATATGTATATATATATATATATATATATATATATATATATATATATATATATATATATGTATGTATATATATATATATATTATATATATATACAGTATATATATATATATAGAGAGCATATACACACACACACACACACACACACGAGGTATGTGTGTAGTATATGTATGTTCTTATGTATGTACATATGTATATATATATGTGTGTGTATATATGTATGTATATATGTATATGTGTGTGTGTATATGTATATATGTATTGTATATATGTATATGTGTGTGTGTATACTGTATATATGTATGTATATATGTATATGTGTGTATGTACCTATAGATGTGTAAGTGTATCCGCACGTCACCCATTGGTTAGAAGGCTGACCTCACGACACCCACACATTCTAATCTGAAATACTTAACCTGAAGGTGCCCAAAGTGACCCAAAAGACCGACCCACCACTCCCCCCCCCCCTCGCCGAGGACCCAAGCGACCCCAAGGACCAAAAAGACCCAGAAGACCCAAAATGCCCCAAAGACCCAGAAGACTGAAAAGACCGAAGACCAAAAAATGCTAAAGACCCATAAGAATACAAGTACTGAAAAGACCTGGAGGACTCAAAAGACCTCAGAGGACCCAAAATACCGAGGGGATCCAAATTACCCAGTAACACAAAAGACCCAGGAGCATCCAAAATACCCTGAGGACCGAAAATCCCTCGAGAACCCAAAATATCGAGAGGGACCCAAAAGACCTGACGGACCCCAAAGACACAAGCCATGGAAATTCTCAATCATGTTCGAATGTGACTTCAGGTCCCTAACCCCACCCTCCCCCCAACCCCCCCACACACAATCCCATATCCTTCACCCCCCTCCCAACTCTGACCTCTCTCTTCCCCCCTAATACCACACCCAAACTCTGTACTTGCCCCTTTCTTCAAATCCCCAAACCCCCTCCCAACCCAATGTCCTCAACCCCCACCCCCTCAAACTCCTCGATCCCCACTCTGTCACCGCTCTGCCCTCCCTTCCCCAAGCCAACTCTGTCATCCCCACCCTTTCTTCTTCAAGTCCTCAACTGCCCCAACCTCCAAGGACTCAATTCCCCTTCCAATCCCAAGTCCTCAGTCCCCCCCCCCCCCCCCCCCCCTTCCCAATGTCTCAATCTCCCTCTTCCACCCCCACGCACTCTTCCCTCACTTTCTCCTCTCCAACCTTGCTCTTCTGTAAAAGCCCTTTCACACCAACTTGAAAGATACTCTCAGCTATTGGCAATTCTCTTGACTGTTCATGTTTTTTTTGCTTCCATTATCGAGGCTGCATTGAGGGCTCACACACAATGCACAGCAGGAGGGGGGGCATGAGACAAGAGGGGTGTGGGAAGGACAAAACAGTGGGGGAACAGAGACATTAGGAGATCCTCTGTGGGATGGAGAGGGATGGGGAGGGGAACACGGGGTACACCAGATGGACATTACAGGGACTTTCAGGAAGGAAAGCAGGGAATTTGAAGGAGGTGGGCTTGGGTGGATTATCAGGGAGTAGAAAAGATCATGGTTTTGGATGGGGGACGATAAGAGGTGGTGGTGAACAGCAGCTGTTTTGAAGGCCTGGAGAGGGAAAAATGGGATTGAAGGAAGTGTGGGAGTTTATTCCAAAGGCGGGAAAAAAATAGGAATGAGAGAGTGAAGGTGAGCAGTGCACTATTCGTGGTTTTGGTAGTTTTTTTTCCAGAAGGGAGGTTTTGGCAGACCTTGAGCGCCCTGCGGAAATATGGTGGGAACAAATCTCAGGCTGAGAGTATGGGGGAGGGGAGGGCGAGACCGTAGAGGAGACAGTAGAAGACAGACAGACCACCGACCTGCCTGCGGTGAGAGAGTGAGAGGCTGAAAGACTAAGTCTCAACGCAGGAGATGCCAATGATCCGAAATGCCTTGGTTTCCACTGCGTGAAGCCGAGAAAGGTGAGAGGCAGGAGCACCAGCCCAGATGGGAGAGCATTACTCCATCAGGCTGTGGATGAAAGCTTTGTATGTGGTCAGGAGCTTCGGTGGGCCGAGGAAGGACTTTGCACGATGGAGGATTCCCAGTCGGCGAATGGCTTTGGAGGTCACGTTGGAAATGTGGATCTCCCAGGAAAGATCATGGCAGATAGTGAGACCCAGAAGCTTGAAAGAAAGGACTTCTTCCAGAAGATTGTGGAGAAAGTAGAATGGGGGGGCAGGGGTTCCAAACAGTCCTTTCGGAGAGACGTCGTAAGAATATAAGATTTGACCGGATTGAAAGACAAGTTCCACGTGTTGGACCAGTTTGCAATTTTACCCATACCAGATCTGCAGAGAGCAGAGAAGGTGACAGATGGTACGACAGAGGGTGGAGTCATCAGCAGAGATAAAGAGGATTTTCCAGAGAGTCGGAGAGATCATTGATGAAAACCATAAAAAGAACAGGGCCCAGAACGATGCGTTGAGGAACTCCAACCTGGACAGGAAGAGGGGATGAAAGAACTCCATTTCGGGCCATACGTTGGCTGCGACAGGAGGGGAGGTCTGTGAGGCATGAGTGGAGATGGCTGTGGATACCACAGGAAGAGAGTTTGGTGAGCAGGGCAGGGTGCCAGACCGTATAAAAAGCACGCGATATGTCTGGGGATATGTCTCTGATTTAATGTCCGGCATTGAGGACCTCCATCCATTGTTGGGAGAGTGGAAGCAGCATATCCAGGGTAGAGTGACATGGTCTGAAACCAAGTTGATGATCGGAAATAAAGCCATTGCAGAAGAGGAAGGATTTAATGTCTGAAGCGATGATGGATTCCATAACCTTGCTGATGATTGGGAGAGGCTGATTGGTCTGTAGTTGCAGGGACC
>NW_028222015.1:0-122000 GCF_056783735.1 Eptatretus burgeri
TTGTCAAGCAAGGCAGCAGCACATACCCTTTTGAAAGTCTGGTGTGACTCGGAAAGGATTTGATCCACCGACCTCCCAGACTCCATTTTCATTCGCTCACCTGGAACACAGTTCAGGTGAGCTTGTGGGATGGTGTGTCATCCTTCCGTCCGTGAACACTTTCAAAGACTTCTCTGAAACTGCTGACGAGATTGTGACTGAACTTGGCTAAAATGATTTTTGGTGTGGTGGAACTCAGCTTTGTTTATGGCATCCCACCCCATCCACCAACAAAGAGGTCATCATCAGGTGTGAAGGTCCCCAAAAGTTCTTGAATTTTGACCTTGCTTGGCCACGATTTTGGATCACAGGAAAAACTTGATTCATATTATCTCAAACTGATGACCGATCGATGCAAAACTTTAAATTTGGGATCCACCACGAAAGGGTGTGTCCCAAACCCAACCCATTCTGTACCCACCTGACACAGTTGCACCGAGTCGCATCTGGACTCTGTGTCCATGTGTCAAGACAAGGTTGAGAGTTTGCTCTCAAACCTCGTCCCAGATGGCTTCAGCCCACGTGTCCGAAAAACCTGCTCTGCTGCTCTTCCTCACCCTCTGTTCCATTCACCCTCTCGTTTGCACAAGGTCATCTGCCATCTGCACGGAAGTCAGCGAACATGACCACTCTGCAGAGAAAGGTGCAAAAACAGATCCCTGAAACTGCAGACCAATCAGCTTGCTTCCAATCATGAGCAAGGTCATGGAATCCATCATTGCTTCCGACATCAAAGACTTCCTCTTCTCCAATGGATTGATTTGCAATCACCAAGTTGGATTCAAGCAGCAAAGCGACCAGTCAGGATGGCCGAGCGGTCTAAGGCGCTGCGTTCAGGTCGCAGTCTCTCTGGAGGCGTGGGTTCGAATCCCACTCCTGACATGGATTTTTATTTTTCGGTGACAAGTTTTGATGTGGTTTCAACAAAGTGCAACAACATCTTGCATTCTATGTAAAAGTCGGAGGTGATTTATCTTTACTTTCAGAGAGACACTGGAAAAGTTTCTTCTTCCTTCAAAATTTTTGGAATTAATTGCATCCCATCCCTTCATTTGTGAGCCAATTTGTTTTCCATTTTCCAACCCTCGTTGTGGCCCTGGTACACACACACACACACGCACGCGCGCACGCACGCACGCACGCACGCACGCACGCACGCACGCACGCACGCACTCACGCACACACACACGTGGATGCACAGACGAGCAGAAGCGATACAAGACAAGACTGTTGGACGAGACTGTCCCTGAGTTTGGGAGAAGTGTCGTCACTTTTCAGGGCACTCTGGGTCCCAGCGACGACACAACAATGGCACCGGCTTTCTCACAATACTCAGTGTGGCATTTCCCAAGGAGGAATGTCTTCTTTCCATGGATGCCAACCTGTAGTTTTTGATTCAGGCTCGATCCTTTTTAAACGCTGAACTTCAAGCAAGGAAGCAGCACAAACCATTTCAAAAGCCTTTGTGATGACTCGGAGGGTTTGAACCCCGACCTCACAAAATTGGCTCACAATGAAGGGATGTTGCAGGAATGATTGCAAAATGTTTTGGAAAAAGAAAAATCCTGAACAAAGCAAGGAAGATATTTCACACATTGTTGAAACCACATCAAAACAGTTTTTCTCACACAAACAAACCTCAAGAAATCCATATCAGAAGTGGGATTTGAACCCA
Source organism: Eptatretus burgeri (assembly GCF_056783735.1). Classification (NCBI taxonomy): domain Eukaryota; kingdom Metazoa; phylum Chordata; class Myxini; order Myxiniformes; family Myxinidae; genus Eptatretus; species Eptatretus burgeri. The sequence goes on from NW_028222015.1 coordinate 1,715, forward strand.
CAACTCCAAAAAGAATACAACCATAACACAGCACCTTGGGCTGCTCAGCCATCCTGACTGGTCTCACTGATGTGTTCAGTACTCACACTAGGATGAGGGGATTGGAACCATCCTCTGTGCAGAGCGTTGTTGCTGCTGAAGCAGTCTCCTTGGCTATTGGTCACAATCCTGAATGGGTCGGCACACCGACACAGTATACCAGCATACTACTCCGACTCAGCGGACGCATCCGAGATCGTGTTCACAATGCCGCGCCATGAGTTTTTGTCCATCATCAGTTTCTGCATGTCCGTCATGTCATGCTGGATATCCCTTGCTGCGCAGTCGATGTCGTTCCGTGGCCTTCTTCTGTTTGTTGGACAAGGCAATCTCAAGCAGATCATGTCAGATATTATTTGGTCTTTGGCGTGGAAAGAGTGACCAGCAAAACATGTTCTGCGACGAGCTACAGTGGAAGAAATGGGTGATATGTCTCCGTATATCTCTGCTTTTGTTCTGTGTTCCCGCCAGCTGATGTTCTGAACTCTCATAAGAAGCCGAGTGTTTGTTCCATCGAGCCGGTCCTGCACGGCCTTCTTCATCGTTCATGTCTCTGATCCACGCAAGAGTGTGTTCTCAACGCAAGCTCTAAAGAATGCAAGTTTGGTCGATCTTGAAATGTTAGACGACCAGATGTGCTGCAGCCTGTGAAATGCACTCCAGGCTTTACCTTTGCGTGATATGAAGTCCTTCTTGGAGTTAGCTACAGAAGATCCCGAAGTACATAAAGTCTTTGACTTAATTTAGTTGTGAGCCATTCTTGGAGAAGATTGGCAGATGATTAGCACCCTCACTTATTGTGATGTATTGTTTTCTTGGCATTGAGAAACAGACCGACCTTCGCTGAAGCATCCTCAACAGAAAATAGAAGGTCTCGAGCATCCTTGAAAAGTGTCGCTTGTCAGGCGATGCCATCTGTTGAGTCAATGTCTGCAAGATGCTTATCTCTGTCATTATTTGATCTTTTTGGCTTGCTGTCAATTCCTTTCTCTTTCATGGTCTCTAATGACTGCCTGAGAATGGAATCCACAACTCTTACAAAAACATAAGAAGAAAGGGTGTCCCCTTGGAGGATGCCTGCAGTTGTGAGAAACTCCATTGTTGAGCCATCCATACTTTGAACAGCGCTCGAGGAGTTGTTGTACCTTATGGCAATTGCTTGCACTGTTTCTTCTGGGATGCCAGAGTTCAAAATAATTTGAAGCATGACCTTCTGTTGACATTGTCAAAGGCCTTTGAGAAATCCACAAATACGAAGCTTGCTTTCTTCTTGCAGATCTTTAGTTCTTCTGTGATCCTCTTTCAGGCAAGAATCTGTGGTGCTGTAGATCTGCCTTTCCAGAAACCATTCTCGTTGCGTCAGAGAATAGGATCGAGCTGAGGGATAATCCGATGAAGCAGCATAGAATTGTAGATTTTTGAGGCGAGAGGTGACAATGTTATACCTCTGTAATAAGATGGAAGAGAGAGGTTGTCTTTTTTCGGCAGAGGAATGATAGCAAATTTGGAGAAGGTCGCTGGTTTTTTGCCTCCATAGCTTTCGTTGTAAAAGTCTGGCAGCTCTTGATGAAAAAGTGGGCTCTTCCAGATGACAGCTGGAATGTTGGTGAGGCCAGGAGTCTTGAATTGTTTGAACTTTCTCAGGAATTTCTGGAGGTCCTCCACAAAGAGCGGACCGGTGTTGATGGAAACAATGTCAACAACTCTGTGATTGAGGAGTGGATCGTCAGGATTGGTGTTCTGCTCAGGATAACCTTGCAGATTGCTAAAATGTTTAAACCAGCAGTCCAGATGTTCCGCTGTGGTGTTACCTTTGATACTGATAGCTGTGGAAGCCTTCTTGTTGGTGATCTCTCTCAGGACCTGCCAAGCTGCTGCATGCTTATTTTCTTGGTGAAAACGGTCAAGCTCTTCGATGGTGGACTTCACATACCAGCATGCTGGCACTCATTTTGCCGACCTCGGAAGGATGACGGGCTAAGTTATGCCCACCTGGTATGAATTCAACAGCTCAGCAGGAATCAAACTCAGGAACTGAGGATCCAAAGTCCACTACTCTCACCATGAAGACAACACCAGGCAAACTCACGCGAGAAATTAAAATATTGTCAAGCAAGGCAGCAGCACATACCCTTTTGAAAGTCTGGTGTGACTCGGAAAGGATTTGATCCACCGACCTCCCAGACTCCATTTTCATTCGCTCACCTGGAACACAGTTCAGGTGAGCTTGTGGGATGGTGTGTCATCCTTCCGTCCGTGAACACTTTCAAAGACTTCTCTGAAACTGCTGACGAGATTGTGACTGAACTTGGCTAAAATGATTTTTGGTGTGGTGGAACTCAGCTTTGTTTATGGCATCCCACCCCCATCCACCAACAAAGAGGTCATCATCAGGTGTGAAGGTCCCCAAAAGTTCTTGAATTTTGACCTTGCTTGGCCACGATTTTGGATCACAGGAAAAACTTGATTCATATTATCTCAAACTGATGACCGATCGATGCAAAACTTTAAATTTGGGATCCACCACGAAAGGGTGTGTCCCAAACCCAACCCATTCTGTACCCACCTGACACAGTTGCACCGAGTCGCATCTGGACTCTGTGTCCATGTGTCAAGACAAGGTTGAGAGTTTGCTCTCAAACCTCGTCCCAGACGGCTTCAGCCCACGTGTCCGAAAAACCTGCTCTGCTGCTCTTCCTCACCCTCTGTTCCATTCACCCTCTCGTTTGCACAAGGTCATCTGCCATCTGCACGGAAGTCAGCGAACATGACCACTCTGCAGAGAAAGGTGCAAAAACAGATCCCTGAAACTGCAGACCAATCAGCTTGCTTCCAATCATGAGCAAGGTCATGGAATCCATCATTGCTTCCGACATCAAAGACTTCCTCTTCTCCAATGGATTGATTTGCAATCACCAAGTTGGATTCAAGCAGCAAAGTGACCAGTCAGGATGGCCGAGCGGTCGAAGGCGCTGCGTTCAGGTCGCAGTCTCTCTGGAGGCGTGGGTTCGAATCCCACTCCTGACATGGATTTTTATTTTTCGGTGACAAGTTTTGATGTGGTTTCAACAAAGTGCAACAACATCTTGCATTCTATGTAAAAGTCGGAGGTGATTTATCTTTACTTTCAGAGAGACACTGGAAAAGTTTCTTCTTCCTTCAAAATTTTTGGAATTAATTGCATCCCATCCTTTCATTTGTGAGCCAATTTGTTTTCCATTTTCCAACCCTCCTTGTGGCCCTGGTACACACGCACACACACACACACACACACACGCACGCACGCATGCACGCACGCACGCACGCACGCACGCACGCACGCACGCACACACACACACACACACACACACACACACACACACGTGGATGCACAGACGAGCAGAAGCGATACAAGACAAGACTGTTGGACGAGACTGTCCCTGAGTTTGGGAGAAGTGTCGTCACTTCTCAGGGCACTCTGGGTTCCAGCGACGACACAACAATTGCACCAGCTTTCTCACCACACTCAGTGGAGCATTTCCCAAGGAGGAATGTCTTCTTTACCATGGATGCCAACCGATGGTTGTTTATCCAGGCTCTGTCCTTTCTGAATGCTGAACTTCAAGCAGGAAACCAGCACATGCCATTTCAGAAGCCTTTGCAATGACTCAGAGGTGTTTGAACCAACGACCTCCCAAAATTGGCTCACAATGAAAGGATTGCATTTGAATGATTTCTGAGAATTTTGGAAGATGAATCCTTTAAAAATCTTGTTCGATATTTTACATCTTGTTGAAACCACATCAAAACAGTCTTCTCACCTGAAAAAAACACAACAAGAAATTCACATCAGAATTGGGATTTGAACCCACATCTCCAGAAAGGACACAACCTGAACAAAGCAACTTGAACTCCTCAGCCAAACTGACTGGTTTTATCGAGTTTTTTCAGGATTCACACAAGAAAGGAAAACATCATCAAGTGACGTTGCAGCACACACCCTTTTGAAAGTCTGGTGTGACTCAGACAGGATTTGAACCACCGACCGCCCAGATTCCATATTTTTTTTGCCCACCTCAAACAGTTCAGGTGAGTTTGTGGTATGGTGTGTCGTCCTTCCATCCGGAAACACTCAAAACAACTTCGCTGACACTTCTGATGAGATTGTGACTCAACTTGGCTTAAATGATCTTTTGTGTGGTGGAACTCAGCTTTGTTCATGGCATCCCACCCACATCCACCAATAAAGAGGTCATCATCAGGTTTGAAGGTCCCAAAAGTTCTTGAATTTTGACCTTGCTTTAGCACCATTTTGGATTTCAGGAAAAACATGAATCATATTCCCTCAAACTGCTTATCCGATCAATGCAAAACTTTGAATTTGGGATCAATGACCAAAGGGTTTGTCCCAAACCTATCGCTTTCTGTTCCCACCTGGCACCATTGCACGGAGCTGCTCCTGGACTCTGTGCCCTTGTGTCAAGACAAGGTGGAGAATTTGCTCTTCAACCTCGCCCCAGACGGCATCAGCCCATGTTTCCGAAAAACCTGCTCTGCTGCTTCAATGAACCCTCTCTGTTCTCTTCACCCTCTCATTTGCACAAGGTCATCTGCCATCTGCCTGGAAGTCAGCAAATATGACCCCTCTGCATAAAAAGGTGCAAAAACAGATCCCTGAAATGACAGACCAGTCAGGTTTCTCCCAATCATCAGCAGTCATGGAATCCATCATGCTTCCGACATCAAATCTTTCCTCTTCTCCAATGGCTTGATTTCCAATCACCAAGTTTGATTCGAGCAACACAGAAAACTGTCAGGATGGCCGAGCGGTCTAAGGCGCTGCGTTAAGGTCGCAGTCTCTCTGGAGGCGTGGGTTCGAATCCCACTCCTGACATCAAACTTGTTTTTTTCTTTGACAAGTCGAGAGGTGGTTTCAACAAGCTGCAACAACAACTTCCATGCGTTGTCAAAGTCGTTGTTGATTTCTGTCTCCACTTCCAGAGACACTATGAAAGTTTCTTCGTCCTCCAAATTTTTGTGCATCAATTGCATCCCATCCTTTCATTTGTGAGTAAATTTGTTTTCCATGATGCAAGTTTTGTTGTGGACCTGGTACACACACACACACACACACACACACACACACACACACACACACACACACACACACACACACACACACACACACACACACACACACACACACACACACACGCACACGCACATACACACACACGGATGCTGTTAGGGTTAGCAGAAGCGACACAAAACAAGACTGATGGACGTGACTGACACTGAGTTTGGGAGAAGTGTCGTCACTTTTCAGGGCACTCTGGGTCCCAGCGACGACACAACAATGGCACCGGCTTTCTCACAATACTCAGTGTGGCATTTCCCAAGGAGGAATGTCTTCTTTCCATGGATGCCAACCTGTAGTTTTTGTTTCAGGCTCGATTCTTTTTAAACGCTGAACTTCAAGCAAGGAAGCAGCACAAACCATTTCAAAAGCCTTTGTGATGACTCGGAGGGGTTTGAACCCCGACCTCACAAAATTGGCTCACAATGAAGGGATGTTGCAGGAATGATTGCAAAATGTTTTGGAAAAAGAAAAATCTTGAACAAAGCAAGGAAGATATTTCACACATTGTTGAAACCACATCAAAACAGTTTTTCTCACACAAACAAAGCTCAAGAAATCCATATCAGAAGTGGGACTTGAACCCACAACTCCAAAAAGAATACAACCATAACACAACACCTTGGGCTGCTCAGCCATCCTGACTGGTCTCACTGATGTGTTCAGTACTCACACTAGGATGAGGGGATTGGAACCATCCTCTGTGCAGAGCGTTGTTGCTGCTGAAGCAGTCTCCTTGGCTATTGGTCACAATCCTGAATGGGTCGGCACACCGACACAGGATACCAGCATACTACTCCGACTCAGCGGACGCATCCGAGATCGTGTTCACAATGCCGCGCCATGAGTTTTTGTCCATCATCAGTTTCTGCATGTCCGTCATGTCATGCTGGATATCCCTTGCTGCGCAGTCGATGTCGTTCCGTGGCCTTCTTCTGTTTGTTGGACAAGGCAATCTCAAGCAGATCATGTCAGATATTATTTGGTCTTTGGCGTGGAAAGAGTGACCAGCAAAACATGTTCTGCGACGAGCTACAGTGGAAGAAATGGGTGATATGTCTCCGTATATCTCTGCTTTTGTTCTGTGTTCCCGCCAGCTGATGTTCTGAACTCTCATAAGAAGCCGAGTGTTTGTGCCATCGAGCCGGTCCTGCACGGCCTTCTTCATCGTTCATGTCTCTGATCCACGCAAGAGTGTGTTCTCAACGCAAGCTCTAAAGAATGCAAGTTTAGTAGATCTTGAAATGTTAGACGACCAGATGTGCTGCAGCCTGTGAAATGCACTCCAGGCTTGACCTTTGCGTGATATGAAGTCCTTCTTGGAGTTAGCTACATAAGACCCGAAGTACATAAAGTCTTTGACTTAATTTAGTTATGAGCCATTCTTGGAGAAGATTGGTAGATGATTAGCACCCTCACTTATTGTGATGTATTCTGTTTTCTTGGCATTGAGAAACAGACCGACCTTCGCTGAAGCATCCTCAACAGAAATTAGAAGGTCTCGAGCATCCTTGAAAAGTGTCGCTTGTCAGGCGATGCCATCTGTTGAGTCAATGTCTGCAAGATGCTTATCTCTGTCATTATTTGATCTTTTTGGCTTGCTGTCAATTCCTTTCTCTTTCATGGTCTCCAATGACTGCCTGAGAATGGAATCCACAACTCTTCCAAAAACATAAGAAGAAAGGGTGTCCCCTTGGAGGATGCCTGCAGTTGTGAGAAACTCCATTGTTGAGCCATCCATACTTTGAACAGCGCTCGAGGAGTTGTTGTACCTCATGGCAATTGCTTGCACTGTTTCTTCTGGGATGCCAGAGTTCAAAATAATTTGAAGCATGACCTTCTGTTGACATTGTCAAAGGCCTTTGAGAAATCCACAAATACGAAGCTTGCTTTCCTCTTTCAGATCTTTAGTTCTTCTATGATCCTCTTTAAGGCAAGAATCTGTGGTGCTGCAGATCTGCCTTTCCAGAAACCATTCTCGTTGCGTCAGAGAATAGGATGGAGCTGAGGGATAATCCGATGAAGCAGCATAGAATTGTAGATTTTTGAGGCGAGAGGTGACAATGTTATACCTCTGTAATAAGATGGAAGAGAGAGTTTGCCTTTTTTAGGCAGAGGAATGATGGCAAATTTGGAGAAGGTCGCTGGTTTTTTGCCTCCATAGCTTTCGTTGTAAAAGTCTGGCAGCTCTTGATGAAAAAGTGGGCTCTTCCAGACGACAGCTGGAATGTTGGTGAGGCCAGGAGTCTTGAATTGTTTGAACTTTCTCAGGAATTTCTGGAGGTCCTCCACAAAGAACGGACCGGTGTTGATGGAAACAATGTCAACAACTCTGTGATTGAGGAGTGGATCGTCAGGATTGGTGTTCTGCTCAGGATAACCTTGCAGATTGCTAAAATGTTTAAACCAGCAGTACAGATGTTCTGCTGTGGTGTTACCTTTGATACTGATAGCTGGGGAAGCCTTCTTGTTGGTGATCTCTCTCAGGACCTGCCAAGCTGCTGCATGCTTATTTTCTTGGTGAAAACGGTCAAGCTCGTCGATGGTGGACTTCACATACCAGCATGCTGGCACTCATTTTGCCGACCTCGGAAGGATGACGGGCTAAGTTATGCCCACCTGGTATGAATTCAACAGCTCAGCAGGAATCAAACTCAGGAACTGAGGATCCAAAGTCCACTACTCTCACCGTGAAGACAACACCAGGCAAACTCACGCGAGAAATTAAAATATTGTCAAGCAAGGCAGCAGCACATACCCTTTTGAAAGTCTGGTGTGACTCGGAAAGGATTTGATCCACCGACCTCCCAGACTCCATTTTCATTCGCTCACCTGGAACACAGTTCAGGTGAGCTTGTGGGATGGTGTGTCATCCTTCCGTCCATGAACACTTTCAAAGATTTCTCTGAAACTGCTGACGAGATTGTGACTGAACTTGGCTAAAATGATTTTTGGTGTGGTGGAACTCAGCTTTGTTTATGGCATCCCACCCCCATCCACCAACAAAGAGGTCATCATCAGGTGTGAAGGTCCCCAAAAGTTCTTGAATTTTGACCTTGCTTGGCCACGATTTTGGATCACAGGAAAAACTTGATTCATATTATCTCAAACTGATGACCGATCGATGCAAAACTTTAAATTTGGGATCAACCACGAAAGGGTGTGTCCCAAACCCAACCCATTCTGTACCCACCTGACACAGTTGCACCGAGCAGCATCTGGACTCTGTGTCCATGTGTCAAGACAAGGTTGAGAGTTTGCTCTCAAACCTCTTCCCAGACGGCTTCAGCCCACGTGTCCGAAAAACCTGCTCTGCTGCTCTTCCTCACCCTCTGTTCCATTCACCCTCTCGTTTGCACAAGGTCATCTGCCATCTGCACGGAAGTCAGCGAACATGACCACTCTGCAGAGAAAGGTGCAAAAACAGATCCCTGAAACTGCAGACCAATCAGCTTGCTTCCAATCATGAGCAAGGTCATGGAATCCATCATTGCTTCCGACATCAAAGACTTCCTCTTCTCCAATGGATTGATTTGCAATCACCAAGTTGGATTCAAGCAGCAAAGTGACCAGTCAGGATGGCCGAGCGGTCGAAGGCGCTGCGTTCAGGTCGCAGTCTCTCTGGAGGCGTGGGTTCGAATCCCACTCCTGACATGGATTTTTATTTTTCGGTGACAAGTTTTGATGTGGTTTCAACAAAGTGCAACAACATCTTGCATTCTATGTAAAAGTCGGAGGTGATTTATCTTTACTTTCAGAGAGACACTGGAAAAGTTTCTTCTTCCTTCAAAATTTTTGGAATTAATTGCATCCCATCCTTTCATTTGTGAGCCAATTTGTTTTCCATTTTCCAACCCTCCTTGTGGCCCTGGTACACACGCACACACACACACACACACACGCACGCACGCATGCACGCACGCACGCACGCACGCACGCACGCACGCACGCACACACACACACACACACACACACACACACACACACACACACGTGGATGCACAGACGAGCAGAAGCGATACAAGACAAGACTGTTGGACGAGACTGTCCCTGAGTTTGGGAGAAGTGTCGTCACTTCTCAGGGCACTCTGGGTTCCAGCGACGACACAACAATTGCACCAGCTTTCTCACCACACTGAGTGGAGCATTTCCCAAGGAGGAATGTCTTCTTTACCATGGATGCCAACCGATGGTTGTTTATCCAGGCTCTGTCCTTTCTGAATGCTGAACTTCAAGCAGGAAACCAGCACATGCCATTTCAGAAGCCTTTGCAATGACTCAGAGGTGTTTGAACCAACGACCTCCCAAAATTGGCTCACAATGAAAGGATTGCATTTGAATGATTTCTGAGAATTTTGGAAGATGAATCCTTTAAAAATCTTGTTCGATATTTTACATCTTGTTGAAACCACATCAAAACAGTCTTCTCACCTGAAAAAAACACAACAAGAAATTCACATCAGAATTGGGATTTGAACCCACATCTCCAGAAAGGACACAACCTGAACAAAGCAACTTGGACTCCTCAGCCAAACTGACTGGTTTTATCGAGTTTTTTCAGGATTCACACAAGAAAGGAAAACATCATCAAGTGACGTTGCAGCACACACCCTTTTGAAAGTCTGGTGTGACTCAGACAGGATTTGAACCACCGACCGCCCAGATTCCATATTTTTTTTGCCCACCTCAAACAGTTCAGGTGAGTTTGTGGTATGGTGTGTCGTCCTTCCATCCGGAAACACTCAAAACAACTTCGCTGACACTTCTGATGAGATTGTGACTCAACTTGGCTTAAATGATCTTTTGTGTGGTGGAACTCAGCTTTGTTCATGGCATCCCACCCACATCCACCAATAAAGAGGTCATCATCAGGTTTGAAGGTCCCAAAAGTTCTTGAATTTTGACCTTGCTTTAGCACCATTTTGGATTTCAGGAAAAACATGAATCATATTCCCTCAAACTGCTTATCCGATCAATGCAAAACTTTGAATTTGGGATCAATGACCAAAGGGTTTGTCCCAAACCTATCGCTTTCTGTTCCCACCTGGCACCATTGCACGGAGCTGCTCCTGGACTCTGTGCCCTTGTGTCAAGACAAGGTGGAGAATTTGCTCTTCAACCTCGCCCCAGACGGCATCAGCCCATGTTTCCGAAAAACCTGCTCTGCTGCTTCAATGAACCCTCTCTGTTCTCTTCACCCTCTCATTTGCACAAGGTCATCTGCCATCTGCCTGGAAGTCAGCAAATATGACCCCTCTGCATAAAAAGGTGCAAAAACAGATCCCTGAAATGACAGACCAGTCAGGTTTCTCCCAATCATCAGCAGTCATGGAATCCATCATGCTTCCGACATCAAATCTTTCCTCTTCTCCAATGGCTTGATTTCCAATCACCAAGTTTGATTCGAGCAACACAGAAAACTGTCAGGATGGCCGAGTGGTCTAAGGCGCTGCGTTAAGGTCGCAGTCTCTCTGGAGGCGTGGGTTCGAATCCCACTCCTGACATCAAACTTGTTTTTTTCTTTGACAAGTCGAGAGGTGGTTTCAACAAGCTGCAACAACAACTTCCATGCGTTGTCAAAGTCGTTGTTGATTTCTGTCTCCACTTCCAGAGACACTATGAAAGTTTCTTCGTCCTCCAAATTTTTGTGCATCAATTGCATCCCATCCTTTCATTTGTGAGTAAATTTGTTTTCCATGATGCAAGTTTTGTTGTGGACCTGGTACACACACACACACACACACACACACACACACACACACACACACACACACACACACACACACACACACACACACACACACACACACACACACACACACACACACACACACACACACGCACACGCACATACACACACACGGATGCTGTTAGGGTTAGCAGAAGCGACACAAAACAAGACTGATGGACGTGACTGACACTGAGTTTGGGAGAAGTGTCGTCACTTTTCAGGGCACTCTGGGTCCCAGCGACGACACAACAATGGCACCGGCTTTCTCACAATACTCAGTGTGGCATTTCCCAAGGAGGAATGTCTTCTTTCCATGGATGCCAACCTGTAGTTTTTGTTTCAGGCTCGATTCTTTTTAAACGCTGAACTTCAAGCAAGGAAGCAGCACAAACCATTTCAAAAGCCTTTGTGATGACTCGGAGGGGTTTGAACCCCGACCTCACAAAATTGGCTCACAATGAAGGGATGTTGCAGGAATGATTGCAAAATGTTTTGGAAAAAGAAAAATCCTGAACAAAGCAAGGAAGATATTTCACACATTGTTGAAACCACATCAAAACAGTTTTTCTCACACAAACAAAGCTCAAGAAATCCATATCAGAAGTGGGACTTGAACCCACAACTCCAAAAAGAATACAACCATAACACAACACCTTGGGCTGCTCAGCCATCCTGACTGGTCTCACTGATGTGTTCAGTACTCACACTAGGATGAGGGGATTGGAACCATCCTCTGTGCAGAGCGTTGTTGCTGCTGAAGCAGTCTCCTTGGCTATTGGTCACAATCCTGAATGGGTCGGCACACCGACACAGGATACCAGCATACTACTCCGACTCAGCGGACGCATCCGAGATCGTGTTCACAATGCCGCGCCATGAGTTTTTGTCCATCATCAGTTTCTGCATGTCCGTCATGTCATGCTGGATATCCCTTGCTGCGCAGTCGATGTCGTTCCGTGGCCTTCTTCTGTTTGTTGGACAAGGCAATCTCAAGCAGATCATGTCAGATATTATTTGGTCTTTGGCGTGGAAAGAGTGACCAGCAAAACATGTTCTGCGACGAGCTACAGTGGAAGAAATGGGTGATATGTCTCCGTATATCTCTGCTTTTGTTCTGTGTTCCCGCCAGCTGATGTTCTGAACTCTCATAAGAAGCCGAGTGTTTGTGCCATCGAGCCGGTCCTGCACGGCCTTCTTCATCGTTCATGTCTCTGATCCACGCAAGAGTGTGTTCTCAACGCAAGCTCTAAAGAATGCAAGTTTAGTAGATCTTGAAATGTTAGACGACCAGATGTGCTGCAGCCTGTGAAATGCACTCCAGGCTTGACCTTTGCGTGATATGAAGTCCTTCTTGGAGTTAGCTACATAAGACCCGAAGTACATAAAGTCTTTGACTTAATTTAGTTATGAGCCATTCTTGGAGAAGATTGGTAGATGATTAGCACCCTCACTTATTGTGATGTATTCTGTTTTCTTGGCATTGAGAAACAGACCGACCTTCGCTGAAGCATCCTCAACAGAAATTAGAAGGTCTCGAGCATCCTTGAAAAGTGTCGCTTGTCAGGCGATGCCATCTGTTGAGTCAATGTCTGCAAGATGCTTATCTCTGTCATTATTTGATCTTTTTGGCTTGCTGTCAATTCCTTTCTCTTTCATGGTCTCCATTGACTGCCTGAGAATGGAATCCACAACTCTTCCAAAAACATAAGAAGAAAGGGTGTCCCCTTGGAGGATGCCTGCAGTTGTGAGAAACTCCATTGTTGAGCCATCCATACTTTGAACAGCGCTCGAGGAGTTGTTGTACCTCATGGCAATTGCTTGCACTGTTTCTTCTGGGATGCCAGAGTTCAAAATAATTTGAAGCATGACCTTCTGTTGACATTGTCAAAGGCCTTTGAGAAATCCACAAATACGAAGCTTGCTTTCCTCTTTCAGATCTTTAGTTCTTCTATGATCCTCTTTAAGGCAAGAATCTGTGGTGCTGCAGATCTGCCTTTCCAGAAACCATTCTCGTTGCGTCAGAGAATAGGATGGAGCTGAGGGATAATCCGATGAAGCAGCATAGAATTGTAGATTTTTGAGGCGAGAGGTGACAATGTTATACCTCTGTAATAAGATGGAAGAGAGAGTTTGCCTTTTTTAGGCAGAGGAATGATGGCAAATTTGGAGAAGGTCGCTGGTTTTTTGCCTCCATAGCTTTCGTTGTAAAAGTCTGGCAGCTCTTGATGAAAAAGTGGGCTCTTCCAGACGACAGCTGGAATGTTGGTGAGGCCAGGAGTCTTGAATTGTTTGAACTTTCTCAGGAATTTCTGGAGGTCCTCCACAAAGAACGGACCGGTGTTGATGGAAACAATGTCAACAACTCTGTGATTGAGGAGTGGATCGTCAGGATTGGTGTTCTGCTCAGGATAACCTTGCAGATTGCTAAAATGTTTAAACCAGCAGTACAGATGTTCTGCTGTGGTGTTACCTTTGATACTGATAGCTGGGGAAGCCTTCTTGTTGGTGATCTCTCTCAGGACCTGCCAAGCTGCTGCATGCTTATTTTCTTGGTGAAAACGGTCAAGCTCGTCGATGGTGGACTTCACATACCAGCATGCTGGCACTCATTTTGCCGACCTCGGAAGGATGACGGGCTAAGTTATGCCCACCTGGTATGAATTCAACAGCTCAGCAGGAATCAAACTCAGGAACTGAGGATCCAAAGTCCACTACTCTCACCGTGAAGACAACACCAGGCAAACTCACGCGAGAAATTAAAATATTGTCAAGCAAGGCAGCAGCACATACCCTTTTGAAAGTCTGGTGTGACTCGGAAAGGATTTGATCCACCGACCTCCCAGACTCCATTTTCATTCGCTCACCTGGAACACAGTTCAGGTGAGCTTGTGGGATGGTGTGTCATCCTTCCGTCCATGAACACTTTCAAAGATTTCTCTGAAACTGCTGACGAGATTGTGACTGAACTTGGCTAAAATGATTTTTGGTGTGGTGGAACTCAGCTTTGTTTATGGCATCCCACCCCCATCCACCAACAAAGAGGTCATCATCAGGTGTGAAGGTCCCCAAAAGTTCTTGAATTTTGACCTTGCTTGGCCACGATTTTGGATCACAGGAAAAACTTGATTCATATTATCTCAAACTGATGACCGATCGATGCAAAACTTTAAATTTGGGATCAACCACGAAAGGGTGTGTCCCAAACCCAACCCATTCTGTACCCACCTGACACAGTTGCACCGAGCAGCATCTGGACTCTGTGTCCATGTGTCAAGACAAGGTTGAGAGTTTGCTCTCAAACCTCTTCCCAGACGGCTTCAGCCCACGTGTCCGAAAAACCTGCTCTGCTGCTCTTCCTCACCCTCTGTTCCATTCACCCTCTCGTTTGCACAAGGTCATCTGCCATCTGCACGGAAGTCAGCGAACATGACCACTCTGCAGAGAAAGGTGCAAAAACAGATCCCTGAAACTGCAGATCAATCAGCTTGCTTCCAATCATGAGCAAGGTCATGGAATCCATCATTGCTTCCGACATCAAAGACTTCCTCTTCTCCAATGGATTGATTTGCAATCACCAAGTTGGATTCAAGCAGCAAAGTGACCAGTCAGGATGGCTGAGCGGTCTAAGGCGCTGCGTTCAGGTCGCAGTCTCTCTGGCGGCGTGGGTTCGAATCCCACTCCTGACATGGATTTTTATTTTTCGGTGACAAGTTTTGATGTGGTTTCAACAAAGTGCAACATCATCTTGCATTCTATGTAAAAGTCGGAGGTGATTTATCTTTACTTTCAGAGAGACACTGGAAAAGTTTCTTCTTCCTTGAAAATTTTTGTAATTAATTGCATCCCATCCTTTCATTTGTGAGCCAATTTGTTTTCCATTATCCAACCCTCGTTGTGGCCCTGGTACACACACACACACACACACACACACACACACACACACACACACACACACACACACACACACACACACACACACACACACACACACACACACACACACACACACACACACACACACACACACACACACACACACACACGTGGATGCACAGACGAGCAGAAGCGACACAAGACATGAGTGTTGGACGAGACTGTCCCTGAGTTTGGGAGAAGTGTCGTCACTTCTCAGGGCACTCTGGGTTCCAGCGACGACACAACAATTGCACTAGCTTTCTCACCACACTGAGTGGAGCATTTCCCAAGGAGGAATGTCTTCTTTACCATGGATGCCAACCGATGGTTGTTTATCCAGGCTCTGTCCTTTCTGAATGCTGAACTTCAAGCAGGAAACCAGCACATCCCATTTCAGAAGCCTTTGCAATGACTCAGAGGTGTTTGAACCAACGACCTCCCAAAATTGGCTCACAATGAAAGGATTGCATTTGAATGATTTCTGAGAATTTTGGAAGATGAATCCTTTAAAAATCGTGTTCGATATTTCACAACTTGTTGAAACCACATCAAAACAGTCTTCTCACCTGAAAAAAACACAACAAGAAATTCACATCAGAATTGGGATTTGAACCCACATCTCCAGAAAAGACACAACCTGAACAAAGCAACTTGGACTGCTCAGCCAAACTGACTGGTTTTATTGAGTTTTTTTCAGGATTCACACATGAAAGGAAAACATCATCAAGTGACGTTGCAGCACACACCCTTTTGAAAGTCTGGTGTGACTCAGACAGGATTTGAACCACCGACCGCCCAGATTCCATATTTTTTTTGCCCACCTGAAACAGTTCAGGTGAGTTTGTGGTATGGTGTGTCGTCCTTCCATCCGGAAACACTCACAACAACTTCGCTGACACTTCTGATGAGATTGTGACTCAACTTGGCTTAAATGATCTTTTGTGTGGTGGAACTCAGCTTTGTTCATGGCATCCCACCCACATCCACCAATAAAGAGGTCATCATCAGGTTTGAAGGTCCCAAAAGTTCTTGAATTTTGACCTTGCTTTAGCACCATTTTGGATTTCAGGAAAAACATGAATCATATTCCCTCAAACTGCTTATCCGATCAATGCAAAACTTTGAATTTGAGATCAATGACCAAAGGGTTTGTCCCAAACCTATCGCTTTCTGTTCCCACCTGGCACCATTGCACGGAACTGCTCCTGCACTCTGTGCCCTTGTGTCAAGACAAGGTGGAGAATTTGCTCTTCAACCTCGCCCCAGACGGCATCAGCCCATGTTTCCGAAAAACCTGCTCTGCTGCTTCAATGAACCCTCTCTGTTCTCTTCACCCTCTCATTTGCACAAGGTCATCTGCCATCTGCCTGGAAGTCAGCAAATATGACCCCTCTGCATAAAAAGGTGCAAAAACAGATCCCTGAAATGACAGACCAGTCAGGTTTCTCCCAATCATCAGCAGTCATGGAATCCATCATGCTTCCGACATCAAATCTTTCCTCTTCTCCAATGGCTTGATTTCCAATCACCAAGTTTGATTCGAGCAACACAGAAAACTGTCAGGATGGCCGAGCGGTCTGAGGCGCTGCGTTAAGGTCGCAGTTTCTTTGGAGGCGTGGGTTCGAATCCCACTCCTGACATCAAACTTGTTTTTTTCTTTGACAAGTCGAGAGGTGGTTTCAACAAGCTGCAACAACAACTTCCATGCGTTGTCAAAGTCGTTGTTGATTTCTGTCTCCACTTCCAGAGACACTGTGAAAGTTTCTTCGTCCTCCAAATTTTTGTGCATCAATTGCATCCCATCCTTTCATTTGTGAGTAAATTTGTTTTCCATGATGCAAGTTTTGTTGTGGACCTGGTACACACACACACACACACACACACACACACACACACACACACACACACACACACACACACACACACACACACACACACACACACACACACACACGCACACGCACATACACACACACGGATGCTGTTAGGGTTAGCAGAAGCGACACAAAACAAGACTGATGGACGTGACTGACACTGAGTTTGGGAGAAGTGTCGTCACTTTTCAGGGCACTCTGGGTCCCAGCGACGACACAACAATGGCACCGGCTTTCTCACAATACTCAGTGTGGCATTTCCCAAGGAGGAATGTCTTCTTTCCATGGATGCCAACCTGTAGTTTTTGTTTCAGGCTCGATTCTTTTTAAACGCTGAACTTCAAGCAAGGAAGCAGCACAAACCATTTCAAAAGCCTTTGTGATGACTCGGAGGGGTTTGAACCCCGACCTCACAAAATTGGCTCACAATGAAGGGATGTTGCAGGAATGATTGCAAAATGTTTTGGAAAAAGAAAAATCCTGAACAAAGCAAGGAAGATATTTCACACATTGTTGAAACCACATCAAAACAGTTTTTCTCACACAAACAAACCTCAAGAAATCCATATCAGAAGTGGGATTTGAACCCACAACTCCAAAAAGAATACAACCATAACACAGCACCTTGGGCTGCTCAGCCATCCTGACTGGTCTCACTGATGTGTTCAGTACTCACACTAGGATGAGGGGATTGGAACCATCCTCTGTGCAGAGCGTTGTTGCTGCTGAAGCAGTCTCCTTGGCTATTGGTCACAATCCTGAATGGGTCGGCACACCGACACAGGATACCAGCATACTACTCCGACTCAGCGGACGCATCCGAGATCGTGTTCACAATGCCGCGCCTTGAGTTTTTGTCCATCATCAGTTTCTGCATGTCCGTCATGTCATGCTGGATATCCCTTGCTGCGCAGTCGATGTCGTTCCGTGGCCTTCTTCTGTTTGTTGGACAAGGCAATCTCAAGCAGATCATGTCAGATATTATTTGGTCTTTGGCGTGGAAAGAGTGACCAGCAAAACATGTTCTGCGACGAGCTACAGTGGAAGAAATGGGTGATATGTCTCCATATATCTCTGCTTTTGTTCTGTGTTCCCGCCAGCTGATGTTCTGAACTCTCATAAGAAGCCGAGTGTTTGTGCCATCGAGCTGGTCGTGCACGGCCTTCTTCATCGTTCATGTCTCTGATCCACGCAAGAGTGTGTTCTCAACGCAAGCTCTAAAGAATGCAAGTTTGGTCGATCTTGAAATGTTAGACGACCAGATGTGCTGCAGCCTGTGAAATGCACTCCAGGCTTGACCTTTGCGTGATATGAAGTCCTTCTTGGAGTTAGCTACAGAAGATCCCGAAGTACATAAAGTCTTTGACTTAATTTAGTTGTGAGCCATTCTTGGAGAAGATTGGTAGATGATTAGCACCCTCACTTATTGTGATGTATTGTTTTCTTGGCATTGAGAAACAGACCGACCTTCGCTGAAGCATCCTCAACAGAAATTAGAAGGTCTCGAGCATCCTTGAAAAGTGTCGCTTGTCAGGCGATGCCAACTGTTGAGTCAATGTCTGCAAGATGCTTATCTCTGTCATTATTTGATCTTTTTGGCTTGCTGTCAATTCCTTTCTCTTTCATGGTCTCTAATGACTGCCTGAGAATGGAATCCACAACTCTTACAAAAACATAAGAAGAAAGGGTGTCCCCTTGGAGGATGCCTGCAGTTGTGAGAAACTCCATTGTTGAGCCATCCATACTTTGAACAGTGCTCGGGGAGTTGTTGTACCTTATGGCAATTGCTTGCACTGTTTCTTCTGGGATGCCAGAGTTCAAAATAATTTGAAGCATGACCTTCTGTTGACATTGTCAAAGGCCTTTGAGAAATCCACAAATACGAAGCTTGCTTTCTTCTTGCAGATCTTTAGTTCTTCTGTGATCCTCTTTAAGGCAAGAATCTGTGGTGCTGTAGATCTGCCTTTCCAGAAACCATTCTCGTTGCGTCAGAGAATAGGATCGAGCTGAGGGATAATCCGATGAAGCAGCATAGAATTGTAGATTTTTGAGGCGAGAGGTGACAATGTTATACCTCTGTAATAAGATGGAAGAGAGAGGTTGTCTTTTTTCGGCAGAGGAATGATAGCAAATTTGGAGAAGGTCGCTGGTTTTTTGCCTCCATAGCTTTAGTTGTAAAAGTCTGGCAGCTCTTGATGAAAAAGTGGGCTCTTCCAGATGACAGCTGGAATGTTGGTGAGGCCAGGAGTCTTGAATTGTTTGAACTTTCTCAGGAATTTCTGGAGGTCCTCCACAAAGAACGGACCGGTGTTGATGGAAACAATGTCAACAACTCTGTGATTGAGGAGTGGATCGTCAGGATTGGTGTTCTGCTCAGGATAACCTTGCAGATTGCTAAAATGTTTAAACCAGCAGTACAGATGTTCCGCTGTGGTGTTACCTTTGATACTGATAGCTGTGGAAGCCTTCTTGTTGGTGATCTCTCTCAGGACCTGCCAAGCTGCTGCATGCTTATTTTCTTGGTGAAAACGGTCAAGCTCTTCGATGGTGGACTTCACATACCAGCATGCTGGCACTCATTTTGCCGACCTCGGAAGGATGACGGGCTAAGTTATGCCCACCTGGTATGAATTCAACAGCTCAGCAGGAATCAAACTCAGGAACTGAGGATCCAAAGTCCACTACTCTCACCATGAAGACAACACCAGGCAAACTCACGCGAGAAATTAAAATATTGTCAAGCAAGGCAGCAGCACATACCCTTTTGAAAGTCTGGTGTGACTCGGAAAGGATTTGATCCACCGACCACCCAGACTCCATTTTCATTCGCTCACCTGGAACACAGTTCAGGTGAGCTTGTGGGATGGTGTGTCATCCTTCCATCCATGAACACTTTCAAAGATTTCTCTGAAACTGCTGACGAGATTGTGACTGAACTTGGCGAAAATGATTTTTGGTGTGGTGGAACTCAGCTTTGTTTATGGCATCCCACCCCCATCCACCAACAAAGAGGTCATCTTCAGGTGTGAAGGTCCCCAAAAGTTCTTGAATTTTGACCTTGCTTGGCCACGATTTTGGATCACAGGAAAAACTTGATTCATATTATCTCAAACTGATGACCGATCGATGCAAAACTTTAAATTTGGGATCCACCACGAAAGGGTGTGTCCCAAACCCAACCCATTCTGTACCCACCTGACACAGTTGCACCGAGTCGCATCTGGACTCTGTGTCCATTTGTCAAGACAAGGTTGAGAGTTTGCTCTCAAACCTCGTCCCAGACGGCTTCAGCCCACGTGTCCGAAAAACCTGCTCTGCTGCTCTTCCTCACCCTCTGTTCCATTCACCCTCTCGTTTGCAGAAGGTCATCTGCCATCTGCACGGAAGTCAGCGAACATGACCACTCTGCAGAGAAAGGTGCAAAAACAGATCCCTGAAACTGCAGACCAATCAGCTTGCTTCCAATCATGAGCAAGGTCATGGAATCCATCATTGCTTCCGACATCAAAGACTTCCTCTTCTCCAATGGATTGATTTGCAATCACCAAGTTGGATTCAAGCAGCAAAGTGACCAGTCAGGATGGCCGAGCGGTCGAAGGCGCTGCGTTCAGGTCGCAGTCTCTCTGGAGGCGTGGGTTCGAATCCCACTCCTGACATGGATTTTTATTTTTCGGTGACAAGTTTTGATGTGGTTTCAACAAAGTGCAACAACATCTTGCATTCTATGTAAAAGTCGGAGGTGATTTATCTTTACTTTCAGAGAGACACTGGAAAAGTTTCTTCTTCCTTCAAAATTTTTGTAATTAATTGCATCCCATCCTTTCATTTGTGAGCCAATTTGTTTTCCATTTTCCAACCCTCGTTGTGGCCCTGGTACACACACACACACACGCACGCACGCACGCACGCACGCACGCACGCACGCACGCACGCACGCACACACACACACACGTGGATGCACAGACGAGCAGAAGCGATACAAGACAAGACTGTTGGACGAGACTGTCCCTGAGTTTGGGAGAAGTGTCGTCACTTTTCAGGGCACTCTGGGTCCCAGCGACGACACAACAATGGCACCGGCTTTCTCACAATACTCAGTGTGGCATTTCCCAAGGAGGAATGTCTTCTTTCCATGGATGCCAACCTGTAGTTTTTGATTCAGGCTCGATCCTTTTTAAACGCTGAACTTCAAGCAAGGAACAGCACAAACCATTTCAAAAGCCTTTGTGATGACTCGGAGGGGTTTGAACCCCGACCTCACAAAATTGGCTCACAATGAAGGGATGTTGCAGGAATGATTGCAAAATGTTTTGGAAAAAGAAAAATCCTGAACAAAGCAAGGAAGATATTTCACACATTGTTGAAACCACATCAAAACAGTTTTTCTCACACAAACAAACCTCAAGAAATCCATATCAGAAGTGGGATTTGAACCCACAACTCCAAAAAGAATACAACCATAACACAGCACCTTGGGCTGCTCAGCCATCCTGACTGGTCTCACTGATGTGTTCAGTACTCACACTCGGATGAGGGGATTGGAACCATCCTCTGTGCAGAGCGTTGTTGCTGCTGAAGCAGTCTCCTTGGCTATTGGTCACAATCCTGAATGGGTCGGCACACCGACACAGTATACCAGCATACTACTCCGACTCAGCGGACGCATCCGAGATCGTGTTCACAATGCCGCGCCATGAGTTTTTGTCCATCATCAGTTTCTGCATGTCCGTCATGTCATGCTGGATATCCCTTGCTGCGCAGTCGATGTCGTTCCGTGGCCTTCTTCTGTTTGTTGGACAAGGCAATCTCAAGCAGATCATGTCAGATATTATTTGGTCTTTGGCGTGGAAAGAGTGACCAGCAAAACATGTTCTGCGACGAGCTACAGTGGAAGAAATGGGTGATATGTCTCCATATATCTCTGCTTTTGTTCTGTGTTCCCGCCAGCTGATGTTCTGAACTCTCATAAGAAGCCGAGTGTTTGTGCCATCGAGCTGGTCGTGCACGGCCTTCTTCATCGTTCATGTCTCTGATCCACGCAAGAGTGTGTTCTCAACGCAAGCTCTAAAGAATGCAAGTTTGGTCGATCTTGAAATGTTAGACGACCAGATGTGCTGCAGCCTGTGAAATGCACTCCAGGCTTGACCTTTGCGTGATATGAAGTCCTTCTTGGAGTTAGCTACAGAAGATCCCGAAGTACATAAAGTCTTTGACTTAATTTAGTTGTGATCCATTCTTGGAGAAGATTGGTAGATGATTAGCACCCTCACTTATTGTGATGTATTGTTTTCTTGGCATTGAGAAACAGACCGACCTTCGCTGAAGCATCCTCAACAGAAATTAGAAGGTCTCGAGCATCCTTGAAAAGTGTCGCTTGTCAGGCGATGCCATCTGTTGAGTCAATGTCTGCAAGATGCTTATCTCTGTCATTATTTGATCTTTTTGGCTTGCTGTCAATTCCTTTCTCTTTCATGGTCTCTAATGACTGCCTGAGAATGGAATCCACAACTCTTACAAAAACATAAGAAGAAAGGGTGTCCCCTTGGAGGATGCCTGCAGTTGTGAGAAACTCCATTGTTGAGCCATCCATACTTTGAACAGTGCTCGAGGAGTTGTTGTTCCTTATGGCAATTGCTTGCACTGTTTCTTCTGGGATGCCAGAGTTCAAAATAATTTGAAGCATGACCTTCTGTTGACATTGTCAAAGGCCTTTGAGAAATCCACAAATACGAAGCTTGCTTTCTTCTTGCAGATCTTTAGTTCTTCTGTGATCCTCTTTAAGGCAAGAATCTGTGGTGCTGTAGATCTGCCTTTCCAGAAACCATTCTCGTTGCGTCAGAGAATAGGATCGAGCTGAGGGATAATCCGATGAAGCAGCATAGAATTGTAGATTTTTGAGGCGAGAGGTGACAATGTTATACCTCTGTAATAAGATGGAAGAGAGAGGTTGTCTTTTTTCGGCAGAGGAATGATAGCAAATTTGGAGAAGGTCGCTGGTTTTTTGCCTCCATAGCTTTCGTTGTAAAAGTCTGGCAGCTCTTGATGAAAAAGTGGGCTCTTCCAGATGACAGCTGGAATGTTGGTGAGGCCAGGAGTCTTGAATTGTTTGAACTTTCTCAGGAATTTCTGGAGGTCCTCCACAAAGAACGGACCGGTGTTGATGGAAACAATGTCAACAACTCTGTGATTGAGGAGTGGATCGTCAGGATTGGTGTTCTGCTCAGGATAACCTTGCAGATTGCTAAAATGTTTAAACCAGCAGTACAGATGTTCCGCTGTGGTGTTACCTTTGATACTGATAGCTGTGGAAGCCTTCTTGTTGGTGATCTCTCTCAGGACCTGCCAAGCTGCTGCATGCTTATTTTCTTGGTGAAAACGGTCAAGCTCTTCGATGGTGGACTTCACATACCAGCATGCTGGCACTCATTTTGCCGACCTCGGAAGGATGACGGGCTAAGTTATGCCCACCTGGTATGAATTCAACAGCTCAGCAGGAATCAAACTCAGGAACTGAGGATCCAAAGTCCACTACTCTCACCATGAAGACAACACCAGGCAAACTCACGCGAGAAATTAAAATATTGTCAAGCAAGGCAGCAGCACATACCCTTTTGAAAGTCTGGTGTGACTCGGAAAGGATTTGATCCACCGACCTCCCAGACTCCATTTTCATTCGCTCACCTGGAACACAGTTCAGGTGAGCTTGTGGGATGGTGTGTCATCCTTCCATCCATGAACACTTTCAAAGATTTCTCTGAAACTGCTGACGAGATTGTGACTGAACTTGGCTAAAATGATTTTTGGTGTGGTGGAACTCAGCTTTGTTTATGGCATCCCACCCCCATCCACCAACAAAGAGGTCATCATCAGGTGTGAAGGTCCCCAAAAGTTCTTGAATTTTGACCTTGCTTGGCCACGATTTTGGATCACAGGAAAAACTTGATTCATATTATCTCAAACTGATGACCGATCGATGCAAAACTTTAAATTTGGGATCCACCACGAAAGGGTGTGTCCCAAACCCAACCCATTCTGTACCCACCTGACACAGTTGCACCGAGTCGCATCTGGACTCTGTGTCCATGCGTCAAGACAAGGTTGAGAGTTTGCTCTCAAACCTCGTCCCAGACGGCTTCAGCCCACGTGTCCGAAAAACCTGCTCTGCTGCTCTTCCTCACCCTCTGTTCCATTCACCCTCTCGTTTGCACAAGGTCATCTGCCATCTGCACGGAAGTCAGCGAACATGACCACTCTGCAGAGAAAGGTGCAAAAACAGATCCCTGAAACTGCAGACCAATCAGCTTGCTTCCAATCATGAGCAAGGTCATGGAATCCATCATTGCTTCCGACATCAAAGACTTCCTCTTCTCCAATGGATTGATTTGCAATCACCAAGTTGGATTCAAGCAGCAAAGTGACCAGTCAGGATGGCCGAGCGGTCGAAGGCGCTGCGTTCAGGTCGCAGTCTCTCTGGAGGCGTGGGTTCGAATCCCACTCCTGACATGGATTTTTATTTTTCGGTGACAAGTTTTGATGTGGTTTCAACAAAGTGCAACAACATCTTGCATTCTATGTAAAAGTCGGAGGTGATTTATCTTTACTTTCAGAGAGACACTGGAAAAGTTTCTTCTTCCTTCAAAATTTTTGGAATTAATTGCATCCCATCCTTTCATTTGTGAGCCAATTTGTTTTCCATTTTCCAACCCTCCTTGTGGCCCTGGTACACACACACACACACACGCACGCACGCACGCACGCACGCACGCACGCACGCACGCACGCACGCACGCACGCACGCACGCACGCACGCACACACACACACACACACACACGTGGATGCACAGACGAGCAGAAGCGATACAAGACAAGACTGTTGGACGAGACTGTCCCTGAGTTTGGGAGAAGTGTCGTCACTTCTCAGGGCACTCTGGGTTCCAGCGACGACACAACAATTGCACCAGCTTTCTCACCACACTGAGTGGAGCATTTCCCAAGGAGGAATGTCTTCTTTACCATGGATGCCAACCAATGGTTGTTTATCCAGGCTCTGTCCTTTCTGAATGCTGAA
Organism: Eptatretus burgeri; assembly: GCF_056783735.1. Lineage (NCBI taxonomy): Eukaryota > Metazoa > Chordata > Myxini > Myxiniformes > Myxinidae > Eptatretus > Eptatretus burgeri. The sequence continues at coordinate 26,458 of NW_028222015.1, forward strand.
CTTCAAGCAGGAAACCAGCACATCCCATTTCAGAAGCCTTTGCAATGACTCAGAGGTGTTTGAACCAACGACCTCCCAAAATTGGCTCACAATGAAAGGATTGCATTTGAATGATTTCTGAGAATTTTGGAAGATGAATCCTTTAAAAATCGTGTTCGATATTTTACATCTTGTTGAAACCACATCAAAACAGTCTTCTCACCTGAAAAAAACACAACAAGAAATTCACATCAGAATTGGGATTTGAACCCACATCTCCAGAAAGGACACAACCTGAACAAAGCAACTTGGACTCCTCAGCCAAACTGACTGGTTTTATCGAGTTTTTTCAGGATTCACACAAGAAAGGAAAACATCATCAAGTGACGTTGCAGCACACACTCTTTTGAAAGTCTGGTGTGACTCAGACAGGATTTGAACCACCGACCGCCCAGATTCCATATTTTTTTTGCCCACCTCAAACAGTTCAGGTGAGTTTGTGGTATGGTGTGTCGTCCTTCCATCCGGAAACACTCAAAACAACTTCGCTGACACTTCTGATGAGATTGTGACTCAACTTGGCTTAAATGATCTTTTGTGTGGTGGAACTCAGCTTTGTTCATGGCATCCCACCCACATCCACCAATAAAGAGGTCATCATCAGGTTTGAAGGTCCGAAAAGTTCTTGAATTTTGACCTTGCTTTTGCACCATTTTGGATTTCAGGAAAAACATGAATCATATTCCCTCAAACTGCTTATCCGATCAATGCAAAACTTTGAATTTGGGATCAATGACCAAAGGGTTTGTCCCAAACCTATCGCTTTCTGTTCCCACCTGGCACCATTGCACGGAGCTGCTCCTGGACTCTGTGCCCTTGTGTCAAGACAAGGTGGAGAATTTGCTCTTCAACCTCGCCCCAGACGGCATCAGCCCATGTTTCCGAAAAACCTGCTCTGCTGCTTCAATGAACCCTCTCTGTTCTCTTCACCCTCTCATTTGCACAAGGTCATCTGCCATCTGCCTGGAAGTCAGCAAATATGACCCCTCTGCATAAAAAGGTGCAAAAACAGATCCCTGAAATGACAGACCAGTCAGGTTTCTCCCAATCATCAGCAGTCATGGAATCCATCATGCTTCCGACATCAAATCTTTCCTCTTCTCCAATGGCTTGATTTCCAATCACCAAGTTTGATTCGAGCAACACAGAAAACTGTCAGGATGGCCGAGCGGTCTAAGGCGCTGCGTTAAGGTCGCAGTCTCTCTGGAGGCGTGGGTTCGAATCCCACTCCTGACATCAAACTTGTTTTTTTCTTTGACAAGTCGAGAGGTGGTTTCAACAAGCTGCAACAACAACTTCCATGCGTTGTCAAAGTCGTTGTTGATTTCTGTCTCCACTTCCAGAGACACTGTGAAAGTTTCTTCGTCCTCCAAATTTTTGTGCATCAATTGCATCCCATCCTTTTATTTCTGAGTAAATTTGTTTTCCATGATGCAAGTTTTGTTGTGGACCTGGTACACACACACACACACACACACACACACACACACACACACACACACACACACACACACACACACACACACACACACACACACACACACACACACACACACACGCACACGCACATACACACACGGATGCTGTTAGGGTTCGCAGAAGCGACACAAAACAAGACTGATGGACGTGACTGACACTGAGTTTGGGAGAAGTGTCGTCACTTTTCAGGGCACTCTGGGTCCCAGCGACGACACAACAATGGCACCGGCTTTCTCACAATACTCAGTGTGGCATTTCCCAAGGAGGAATGTCTTCTTTCCATGGATGCCAACCTGTAGTTTTTGTTTCAGGCTCGATTCTTTTTAAACGCTGAACTTCAAGCAAGGAAGCAGCACAAACCATTTCAAAAGCCTTTGTGATGACTCGGAGGGGTTTGAACCCCGACCTCACAAAATTGGCTCACAATGAAGGGATGTTGCAGGAATGATTGCAAAATGTTTTGGAAAAAGAAAAATCCTGAACAAAGCAAGGAAGATATTTCACACATTGTTGAAACCACATCAAAACAGTTTTTCTCACACAAACAAAGCTCAAGAAATCCATATCAGAAGTGGGACTTGAACCCACAACTCCAAAAAGAATACAACCATAACACAACACCTTGGGCTGCTCAGCCATCCTGACTGGTCTCACTGATGTGTTCAGTACTCACACTAGGATGAGCGGATTGGAACCATCCTCTGTGCAGAGCGTTGTTGCTGCTGAAGCAGTCTCCTTGGCTATTGGTCACAATCCTGAATGGGTCGGCACACCGACACAGGATACCAGCATACTACTCCGACTCAGCGGACGCATCCGAGATCGTGTTCACAATGCCGCGCCATGAGTTTTTGTCCATCATCAGTTTCTGCATGTCCGTCATGTCATGCTGGATATCCCTTGCTGCGCAGTCGATGTCGTTCCGTGGCCTTCTTCTGTTTGTTGGACAAGGCAATCTCAAGCAGATCATGTCAGATATTATTTGGTCTTTGGCGTGGAAAGAGTGACCAGCAAAACATGTTCTGCGACGAGCTACAGTGGAAGAAATGGGTGATATGTCTCCGTATATCTCTGCTTTTGTTCTGTGTTCCCGCCAGCTGATGTTCTGAACTCTCATAAGAAGCCGAGTGTTTGTGCCATCGAGCCGGTCCTGCACGGCCTTCTTCATCGTTCATGTCTCTGATCCACGCAAGAGTGTGTTCTCAACGCAAGCTCTAAAGAATGCAAGTTTAGTAGATCTTGAAATGTTAGACGACCAGATGTGCTGCAGCCTGTGAAATGCACTCCAGGCTTGACCTTTGCGTGATATGAAGTCCTTCTTGGAGTTAGCTACATAAGACCCGAAGTACATAAAGTCTTTGACTTAATTTAGTTGTGAGCCATTCTTGGAGAAGATTGGTAGATGATTAGCACCCTCACTTATTGTGATGTATTCTGTTTTCTTGGCATTGAGAAACAGACCGACCTTCGCTGAAGCATCCTCAACAGAAATTAGAAGGTCTCGAGCATCCTTGAAAAGTGTCGCTTGTCAGGCGATGCCATCTGTTGAGTCAATGTCTGCAAGATGCTTATCTCTGTCATTATTTGATCTTTTTGGCTTGCTGTCAATTCCTTTCTCTTTCATGGTCTCCAATGACTGCCTGAGAATGGAATCCACAACTCTTCCAAAAACATAAGAAGAAAGGGTGTCCCCTTGGAGGATGCCTGCAGTTGTGAGAAACTCCATTGTTGAGCCATCCATACTTTGAACAGCGCTCGAGGAGTTGTTGTACCTCATGGCAATTGCTTGCACTGTTTCTTCTGGGATGCCAGAGTTCAAAATAATTTGAAGCATGACCTTCTGTTGACATTGTCAAAGGCCTTTGAGAAATCCACAAATACGAAGCTTGCTTTCCTCTTGCAGATCTTTAGTTCTTCTATGATCCTCTTTAAGGCAAGAATCTGTGGTGCTGCAGATCTGCCTTTCCAGAAACCATTCTCGTTGCGTCAGAGAATAGGATGGAGCTGAGGGATAATCCGATGAAGCAGCATAGAATTGTAGATTTTTGAGGCGAGAGGTGACAATGTTATACCTCTGTAATAAGATGGAAGAGAGAGTTTGCCTTTTTTAGGCAGAGGAATGATGGCAAATTTGGAGAAGGTCGCTGGTTTTTTGCCTCCATAGCTTTCGTTGTAAAAGTCTGGCAGCTCTTGATGAAAAAGTGGGCTCTTCCAGACGACAGCTGGAATGTTGGTGAGGCCAGGAGTCTTGAATTGTTTGAACTTTCTCAGGAATTTCTGGAGGTCCTCCACAAAGAACGGACTGGTGTTGATGGAAACAATGTCAACAACTCTGTGATTGAGGAGTGGATCGTCAGGATTGGTGTTCTGCTCAGGATAACCTTGCAGATTGCTAAAATGTTTAAACCAGCAGTACAGATGTTCTGCTGTGGTGTTACCTTTGATACTGATAGCTGGGGAAGCCTTCTTGTTGGTGATCTCTCTCAGGACCTGCCAAGCTGCTGCATGCTTATTTTCTTGGTGAAAACGGTCAAGCTCGTCGATGGTGGACTTCACATACCAGCATGCTGGCACTCATTTTGCCGACCTCGGAAGGATGACGGGCTAAGTTATGCCCACCTGGTATGAATTCAACAGCTCAGCAGGAATCAAACTCAGGAACTGAGGATCCAAAGTCCACTACTCTCACTGTGAAGACAACACCAGGCAAACTCACGCGAGAAATTAAAATATTGTCAAGCAAGGCAGCAGCACATACCCTTTTGAAAGTCTGGTGTGACTCGGAAAGGATTTGATCCACCGACCTCCCAGACTCCATTTTCATTCGCTCACCTGGAACACAGTTCAGGTGAGCTTGTGGGATGGTGTGTCATCCTTACGTCCATGAACACTTTCAAAGATTTCTCTGAAACTGCTGACGAGATTGTGACTGAACTTGGCTAAAATGATTTTTGGTGTGGTGGAACTCAGCTTTGTTTATGGCATCCCACCCCCATCCACCAACAAAGAGGTCATCATCAGGTGTGAAGGTCCCCAAAAGTTCTTGAATTTTGACCTTGCTTGGCCACGATTTTGGATCACAGGAAAAACTTGATTCATATTATCTCAAACTGATGACCGATCGATGCAAAACTTTAAATTTGGGATCAACCACGAAAGGGTGTGTCCCAAACCCAACCCATTCTGTACCCACCTGACACAGTTGCACCGAGCAGCATCTGGACTCTGTGTCCATGTGTCAAGACAAGGTTGAGAGTTTGCTCTCAAACCTCTTCCCAGACGGCTTCAGCCCACGTGTCCGAAAAACCTGCTCTGCTGCTCTTCCTCACCCTCTGTTCCATTCACCCTCTCGTTTGCACAAGGTCATCTGCCATCTGCACGGAAGTCAGCGAACATGACCACTCTGCAGAGAAAGGTGCAAAAACAGATCCCTGAAACTGCAGATCAATCAGCTTGCTTCCAATCATGAGCAAGGTCATGGAATCCATCATTGCTTCCGACATCAAAGACTTCCTCTTCTCCAATGGATTGATTTGCAATCACCAAGTTGGATTCAAGCAGCAAAGTGACCAGTCAGGATGGCCGAGCGGTCTAAGGCGCTGCGTTCAGGTCGCAGTCTCTCTGGAGGCGTGGGTTCGAATCCCACTCCTGACATGGATTTTTATTTTTCGGTGACAAGTTTTGATGTGGTTTCAACAAAGTGCAACATCATCTTGCATTCTATGTAAAAGTCGGAGGTGATTTATCTTTACTTTCAGAGAGACACTGGAAAAGTTTCTTCTTCCTTGAAAATTTTTGTAATTAATTGCATCCCATCCTTTCATTTGTGAGCCAATTTGTTTTCCATTATCCAACCCTCGTTGTGGCCCTGGTACACACACGCACACACACACACACACACACACACACACACACACACACACACACACACACACACACACACACACACACACACACACACACACACACACACACACACACACACACACACGTGGATGCACAGACGAGCAGAAGCGACACAAGACATGAGTGTTGGACGAGACTGTCCCTGAGTTTGGGAGAAGTGTCGTCACTTCTCAGGGCACTCTGGGTTCCAGCGACGACACAACAATTGCACCAGCTTTCTCACCACACTCAGTGGAGCATTTCCCAAGGAGGAATGTCTTCTTTCCCATGGATGCCAACCGATGGTTGTTTATCCAGGCTCTGTCCTTTTTGAATGCTGAACTTCAAGCAGAAAACCAGCACATCCCATTTCAAAAGCCTTTGTAATGACTCGGAGGTGTTTGAACCAACGACCTCCCAAAAGTGGCTCACAATGAAAGGATTGCATTTGAATGATTTCCCAAAATTTTGGGAGATGAATCCTTTCAAAATCGTATTCCATATTTCACACCTTGTTGAAACCACATCAAAACAGTCTTCTCACCTGAAAAAAACACAACAAGAAATTCACATCAGAATTGGGATTTGAACCCACATCTCCAGAAAGGACACAACCTGAACAAAGCAACTTGGACTCCTCAGCCAAACTGACTGGTTTTATTGAGTTTTTCAGGATTTACATAAGAAAGGAAAACATCATCAAGTGACGTTGCAGCACACACCCTTTTGAAAGTCTGGTGTGACTCAGACAGGATTTGAACCACCGACCGCCCAGATTCAATATTTTTTTTGCCCACCTGAAACAGTTCAAGTGAGTTTGTGGTATGGTGTGTCATCCTTCCATCCGGAAACACTCACAACAACTTCGCTGACACTTCTGATGAGATTGTGACTCAACTTGGCTTAAATGATCTTTTGTGTGGTGGAACTCAGCTTTGTTCATGGCATCCCACCCACATCCACCAATAAAGAGGTCATCATCAGGTTTGAAGGTCCCTAAAGTTGTTGAATTTTGACCTTGCTTTGGCACCATTTTGGATTTCAGGAAAAATATGAATCATATTACCTCAAACTGCTTATCCGATCAATGCAAAACTTTGAATTTGGGATCAATGACCAAAGGGTGTGTCCCAAACCCATCGCTTTCTGTTCCCACCTGGCACCATTGCACGGAGCTGCTCCTGGACTCTGTGCCCTTGTGTCAAGACAAGGTGGAGAATTTGCTCTCAAACCTTGCCCCAGACGGCATCAGCCCATGTTTCCGAAGAACCTGCTCTGATGCTTCAATGAACCCTCTCTGTTCTATTCACCCTCTCATTTGCACAAGGTCATCTGCCATCTGGCTGGAAGTCAGCAAATATGACCACTCTGCATAAAAAGGTGCAAAAACAGATCCCAGAAACGACAGACGAGTCAGGTTTCCCCCAATCATCAGCAGTCATGGAATCCATCATGCTTCCGACATCAAATCCTTCCTCTTCTCCAATGGCTTGAGTTCCAATCACCAAGTTTGATTCGAGCAACACAGAGAACAGTCAGGATGGCCGAGCGGTCTAAGGCGCTGCGTTAAGGTTGCAGTCTCTTTGGAGGCGTGGGTTCGAATCCCACTCCTGACATCAAACTTGTTTTTTTCTTTGACAAGTCTTGAGGTGGTTTCAACAAGCTGCAACAACAACTTCCATGCGTTGTCAAAGTCGTTGTTCATTTCTGTCTCCACTTCCAGAGACACTGTGAAAGTTTCTTCGTCCTCCAAATTTTTGTGCATCAATTGCATCCCATCCTTTCATTTGTGAGTAAATTTGTTTTCCATGATGCAAGTTTCGTTGTGGACCTGGTACACACACACACACACACACACACACACACACACACACACACACACACACACACACACACACACACACACACACACACACACACACACACACACGCACACGCACACGCACATACACACACACGGATGCTGTTAGGGTTAGCAGAAGCGACACAAAACAAGACTGATGGACGTGACTGACACTGAGTTTGGGATAAGTGTCGTCACTTTTCAGGGCACTCTGGGTCCCAGCGACGACACAACAATGGCACCGGCTTTCTCACAATACTCAGTGTGGCATTTCCCAAGGAGGAATGTCTTCTTTCCATGGATGCCAACCTGTAGTTTTTGATTCAGGCTCGATCCTTTTTAAACGCTGAACTTCAAGCAAGGAAGCAGCACAAACCATTTCAAAAGCCTTTGTGATGACTCGGAGGGGTTTGAACCCCGACCTCACAAAATTGGCTCACAATGAAGGGATGTTGCAGGAATGATTGCAAAATGTTTTGGAAAAAGAAAAATCCTGAACAAAGCAAGGAAGATATTTCACACATTGTTGAAACTACATCAAAACAGTTTTTCTCACACAAACAAAGCTCAAGAAATCCATATCAGAAGTGGGACTTGAACCCACAACTCCAAAAAGAATACAACCATAACACAACACCTTGGGCTGCTCAGCCATCCTGACTGGTCTCACTGATGTGTTCAGTACTCACACTAGGATGAGGGGATTGGAACCATCCTCTGTGCAGAGCGTTGTTGCTGCTGAAGCAGTCTCCTTGGCTATTGGTCACAATCCTGAATGGGTCGGCACACCGACACAGGATACCAGCATACTACTCCGACTCAGCGGACGCATCCGAGATCGTGTTCACAATGCCGCGCCATGAGTTTTTGTCCATCATCAGTTTCTGCATGTCCGTCATGTCATGCTGGATATCCCTTGCTGCGCAGTCGATGTCGTTCCGTGGCCTTCTTCTGTTTGTTGGACAAGGCAATCTCAAGCAGATCATGTCAGATATTATTTTGTCTTTGGCGTGGAAAGAGTGACCAGCAAAACATGTTCTGCGACGAGCTACAGTGGAAGAAATGGGTGATATGTGTCCGTATATCTCTGCTTTTGTTCTGTGTTCCCGCCAGCTGATGTTCTGAACTCTCATAAGAAGCCGAGTGTTTGTGCCATCGAGCCGGTCCTGCACGGCCTTCTTCATCGTTCATGTCTCTGATCCATGCAAGAGTGTGTTCTCAACGCAAGCTCTAAAGAATGCAAGTTTAGTAGATCTTGAAATGTTAGACGACCAGATGTGCTGCAGCCTGTGAAATGCACTCCAGGCTTGACCTTTGCGTGATATGAAGTCCTTCTTGGAGTTAGCTACATAAGACCCGAAGTACATAAAGTCTTTGACTTAATTTAGTTGTGAGCCATTCTTGGAGAAGATTGGTAGATGATTAGCACCCTCACTTATTGTGATGTATTCTGTTTTCTTGGCATTGAGAAACAGACCGACCTTCGCTGAAGCATCCTCATCAGAAATTAGAAGGTCTCGAGCATCCTTGAAAAGTGTCGCTTGTCAGGCGATGCCATCTGTTGAGTCAATGTCTGCAAGATGCTTATCTCTGTCATTATTTGATCTTTTTGGCTTGCTGTCAATTCCTTTCTCTTTCATGGTCTCCAATGACTGCCTGAGAATGGAATCCACAACTCTTCCAAAAACATAAGAAGAAAGGGTGTCCCCTTGGAGGATGCCTGCAGTTGTGAGAAACTCCATTGTTGAGCCATCCATACTTTGAACAGTGCTCGAGGAGTTGTTGTACCTCATGGCAATTGCTTGCACTGTTTCTTCTGGGATGCCCGAGTTCAAAATAATTTGAAGCATGACCTTCTGTTGACATTGTCAAAGGCCTTTGAGAAATCCACAAATACGAAGCTTGCTTTCCTCTTGCAGATCTTTAGTTCTTCTATGATCCTCTTTAAGGCAAGAATCTGTGGTGCTGCAGATCTGCCTTTCCAGAAACCATTCTCGTTGCGTCAGAGAATAGGATCGAGCTGAGGGATAATCCGATGAAGCAGCATAGAATTGTAGATTTTTGAGGCGAGAGGTGACAATGTTATACCTCTGTAATAAGATGGAAGAGAGAGGTTGCCTTTTTTAGGCAGAGGAATGATGGCAAATTTGGAGAAGGTCGCTGGTTTTTTGCCTCCATAGCTTTCGTTGTAAAAGTCTGGCAGCTCTTGATGAAAAAGTGGGCTCTTCCAGACGACAGCTGGAATGTTGGTGAGGCCAGGAGTCTTGAATTGTTTGAACTTTCTCAGGAATTTCTGGAGGTCCTCCACAAAGAACGGACCGGTGTTGATGGAAACAATGTCAACAACTCTGTGATTGAGGAGTGGATCGTCAGGATTGGTGTTCTGCTCAGGATAACCTTGCAGATTGCTAAAATGTTTAAACCAGCAGTACAGATGTTCCGCTGTGGTGTTGCCTTTGATACTGATAGCTGGGGAAGCCTTCTTGTTGGTGATCTCTCTCAGGACCTGCCAAGCTGCTGCATGCTTATTTTCTTGGTGAAAACGGTCAAGCTCGTCGATGGTGGACTTCACATACCAGCATGCTGGCACTCATTTTGCCGACCTCGGAAGGATGACGGGCTAAGTTATGCCCACCTGGAATGAATTCAACAGCTCAGCAGGAATCAAACTCAGGAACTGAGGATCCAAAGTCCACTACTCTCACCATGAAGACAACACCAGGCAAACTCACGCGAGAAATTAAAATATTGTCAAGCAAGGCAGCAGCACATACCCTTTTGAAAGTCTGGTGTGACTCGGAAAGGATTTGATCCACCGACCTCCCAGACTCCATTTTCATTCGCTCACCTGGAACACAGTTCAGGTGAGCTTGTGGGATGGTGTGTCATCCTTCCGTCCATGAACACTTTCAAAGATTTCTCTGAAACTGCTGACGAGATTGTGACTGAACTTGGCTAAAATAATTTTTGGTGTGGTGGAACTCAGCTTTGTTTATGGCATCCCACCCCCATCCACCAACAAAGAGGTCATCATCAGGTGTGAAGGTCCCCAAAAGTTCTTGAATTTTGACCTTGCTTGGCCACGATTTTGGATCACAGGAAAAACTTGATTCATATTATCTCAAACTGATGACCGATCGATGCAAAACTTTAAATTTGGGATCAACCACGAAAGGGTGTGTCCCAAACCCAACCCATTCTGTACCCACCTGACACAGTTGCACCGAGCAGTATCTGGACTCTGTGTCCATGTGTCAAGACAAGGTTGAGAGTTTGCTCTCAAACCTCGTCCCAGACGGCTTCAGCCCACGTGTCCGAAAAACCTGCTCTGCTGCTCTTCCTCACCCTCTGTTCCATTCACCCTCTCGTTTGCACAAGGTCATCTGCCATCTGCACGGAAGTCAGCGAACATGACCACTCTGCAGAGAAAGGTGCAAAAACAGATCCCTGAAACTGCAGACCAATCAGCTTGCTGCCAATCATGAGCAAGGTCATGGAATCCATCATTGCTTCCGACATCAAAGACTTCCTCTTCTCCAATGGATTGATTTGCAATCACCAAGTTGGATTCAAGCAGCAAAGTGACCAGTCAGGATGGCCGAGCGGTCTAAGGCGCTGCGTTCAGGTCGCAGTCTCTCTGGAGGCGTGGGTTCGAATCCCACTCCTGACATGGATTTTTATTTTTCGGTGACAAGTTTTGATGTGGTTTTAACAAAGTGCAACATCATCTTGCATTCGATGTAAAAGTCGGAGGTGATTTATCTTTACTTTCAGAGAGACACTGGAAAAGTTTCTTCTTCCTTGAAAATTTTTGTAATTAATTGCATCCCATCCTTTCATTTGTGAGCCAATTTGTTTTCCATTATCCAACCCTCGTTGTGGCCCTGGTACACACACGCACACACACACACACACACACACACACACACACACACACACACACACACACACACACACACACACACACACACACACGTGGATGCACAGACGAGCAGAAGCGACACAAGACATGAGTGTTGGACGAGACTGTCCCTGAGTTTGGGAGAAGTGTCGTCACTTCTCAGGGCACTCTGGGTTCCAGCGACGACACAACAATTGCACCAGCTTTCTCACCACACTCAGTGGAGCATTTCCCAAGGAGGAATGTCTTCTTTCCCATGGATGCCAACCGATGGTTGTTTATCCAGGCTCTGTCCTTTTTGAATGCTGAACTTCAAGCAGAAAACCAGCACATCCCATTTCAAAAGCCTTTGTAATGACTCGGAGGTGTTTGAACCAACGACCTCCCAAAAGTGGCTCACAATGAAAGGATTGCATTTGAATGATTTCCCAAAATTTTGGGAGATGAATCCTTTCAAAATCGTATTCCATATTTCACACCTTGTTGAAACCACATCAAAACAGTCTTCTCACCTGAAAAACCACAACAAGAAATTCACATCAGAATTGGGATTTGAACCCACATCTCCAGAAAGGACACAACCTGAACAAAGCAACTTGGACTCCTCAGCCAAACTGACTGGTTTTATTGAGTTTTTCAGGATTTACATAAGAAAGGAAAACATCATCAAGTGACGTTGCAGCACACACCCTTTTGAAAGTCTGGTGTGACTCAGACAGGATTTGAACCACCGACCGCCCAGATTCAATATTTTTTTTGCCCACCTGAAACAGTTCAAGTGAGTTTGTGGTATGGTGTGTCATCCTTCCATCCGGAAACACTCACAACAACTTCGCTGACACTTCTGATGAGATTGTGACTCAACTTGGCTTAAATGATCTTTTGTGTGGTGGAACTCAGCTTTGTTCATGGCATCCCACCCACATCCACCAATAAAGAGGTCATCATCAGGTTTGAAGGTCCCTAAAGTTGTTGAATTTTGACCTTGCTTTGGCACCATTTTGGATTTCAGGAAAAATATGAATCATATTACCTCAAACTGCTTATCCGATCAATGCAAAACTTTGAATTTGGGATCAATGACCAAAGGGTGTGTCCCAAACCCATCGCTTTCTGTTCCCACCTGGCACCATTGCACGGAGCTGCTCCTGGACTCTGTGCCCTTGTGTCAAGACAAGGTGGAGAATTTGCTCTCAAACCTTGCCCCAGACGGCATCAGCCCAGGTTTCCGAAGAACCTGCTCTGATGCTTCAATGAACCCTCTCTGTTCTATTCACCCTCTCATTTGCACAAGGTCATCTGCCATCTGGCTGGAAGTCAGCAAATATGACCACTCTGCATAAAAAGGTGCAAAAACAGATCCCTGAAACGACAGACGAGTCAGGTTTCCCCCAATCATCAGCAGTCATGGAATCCATCATGCTTCCGACATCAAATCCTTCCTCTTCTCCAATGGCTTGAGTTCCAATCACCAAGTTTGATTCGAGCAACACAGAGAACAGTCAGGATGGCCGAGCGGTCTAAGGCGCTGCGTTAAGGTTGCAGTCTCTTTGGAGGCGTGGGTTCGAATCCCACTCCTGACATCAAACTTGTTTTTTTCTTTGACAAGTCTTGAGGTGGTTTCAACAAGCTGCAACAACAACTTCCATGCGTTGTCAAAGTCGTTGTTCATTTCTGTCTCCACTTCCAGAGACACTGTGAAAGTTTCTTCGTCCTCCAAATTTTTGTGCATCAATTGCATCCCATCCTTTCATTTGTGAGTAAATTTGTTTTCCATGATGCAAGTTTCGTTGTGGACCTGGTACACACACACACACACACACACACACACACACACACACACACACACACACACACACACACACACACACACACACACACACACACACACACACACACGCACACGCACACGCACATACACACACACGGATGCTGTTAGGGTTAGCAGAAGCGACACAAAACAAGACTGATGGACGTGACTGACACTGAGTTTGGGATAAGTGTCGTCACTTTTCAGGGCACTCTGGGTCCCAGCGACGACACAACAATGGCACCGGCTTTCTCACAATACTCAGTGTGGCATTTCCCAAGGAGGAATGTCTTCTTTCCATGGATGCCAACCTGTAGTTTTTGATTCAGGCTCGATCCTTTTTAAACGCTGAACTTCAAGCAAGGAAGCAGCACAAACCATTTCAAAAGCCTTTGTGATGACTCGGAGGGGTTTGAACCCCGACCTCACAAAATTGGCTCACAATGAAGGGATGTTGCAGGAATGATTGCAAAATGTTTTGGAAAAAGAAAAATCCTGAACAAAGCAAGGAAGATATTTCACACATTGTTGAAACTACATCAAAACAGTTTTTCTCACACAAACAAAGCTCAAGAAATCCATATCAGAAGTGGGACTTGAACCCACAACTCCAAAAAGAATACAACCATAACACAACACCTTGGGCTGCTCAGCCATCCTGACTGGTCTCACTGATGTGTTCAGTACTCACACTAGGATGAGGGGATTGGAACCATCCTCTGTGCAGAGCGTTGTTGCTGCTGAAGCAGTCTCCTTGGCTATTGGTCACAATCCTGAATGGGTCGGCACACCGACACAGGATACCAGCATACTACTCCGACTCAGCGGACGCATCCGAGATCGTGTTCACAATGCCGCGCCATGAGTTTTTGTCCATCATCAGTTTCTGCATGTCCGTCATGTCATGCTGGATATCCCTTGCTGCGCAGTCGATGTCGTTCCGTGGCCTTCTTCTGTTTGTTGGACAAGGCAATCTCAAGCAGATCATGTCAGATATTATTTTGTCTTTGGCGTGGAAAGAGTGACCAGCAAAACATGTTCTGCGACGAGCTACAGTGGAAGAAATGGGTGATATGTGTCCGTATATCTCTGCTTTTGTTCTGTGTTCCCGCCAGCTGATGTTCTGAACTCTCATAAGAAGCCGAGTGTTTGTGCCATCGAGCCGGTCCTGCACGGCCTTCTTCATCGTTCATGTCTCTGATCCATGCAAGAGTGTGTTCTCAACGCAAGCTCTAAAGAATGCAAGTTTTGTAGATCTTGAAATGTTAGACGACCAGATGTGCTGCAGCCTGTGAAATGCACTCCAGGCTTGACCTTTGCGTGATATGAAGTCCTTCTTGGAGTTAGCTACATAAGACCCGAAGTACATAAAGTCTTTGACTTAATTTAGTTGTGAGCCATTCTTGGAGAAGATTGGTAGATGATTAGCACCCTCACTTATTGTGATGTATTCTGTTTTCTTGGCATTGAGAAACAGACCGACCTTCGCTGAAGCATCCTCATCAGAAATTAGAAGGTCTCGAGCATCCTTGAAAAGTGTCGCTTGTCAGGCGATGCCATCTGTTGAGTCAATGTCTGCAAGATGCTTATCTCTGTCATTATTTGATCTTTTTGGCTTGCTGTCAATTCCTTTCTCTTTCATGGTCTCCAATGACTGCCTGAGAATGGAATCCACAACTCTTCCAAAAACATAAGAAGAAAGGGTGTCCCCTTGGAGGATGCCTGCAGTTGTGAGAAACTCCATTGTTGAGCCATCCATACTTTGAACAGTGCTCGAGGAGTTGTTGTACCTCATGGCAATTGCTTGCACTGTTTCTTCTGGGATGCCCGAGTTCAAAATAATTTGAAGCATGACCTTCTGTTGACATTGTCAAAGGCCTTTGAGAAATCCACAAATACGAAGCTTGCTTTCCTCTTGCAGATCTTTAGTTCTTCTATGATCCTCTTTAAGGCAAGAATCTGTGGTGCTGCAGATCTGCCTTTCCAGAAACCATTCTCGTTGCGTCAGAGAATAGGATCGAGCTGAGGGATAATCCGATGAAGCAGCATAGAATTGTAGATTTTTGAGGCGAGAGGTGACAATGTTATACCTCTGTAATAAGATGGAAGAGAGAGGTTGCCTTTTTTAGGCAGAGGAATGATGGCAAATTTGGAGAAGGTCGCTGGTTTTTTGCCTCCATAGCTTTCGTTGTAAAAGTCTGGCAGCTCTTGATGAAAAAGTGGGCTCTTCCAGACGACAGCTGGAATGTTGGTGAGGCCAGGAGTCTTGAATTGTTTGAACTTTCTCAGGAATTTCTGGAGGTCCTCCACAAAGAACGGACCGGTGTTGATGGAAACAATGTCAACAACTCTGTGATTGAGGAGTGGATCGTCAGGATTGGTGTTCTGCTCAGGATAACCTTGCAGATTGCTAAAATGTTTAAACCAGCAGTACAGATGTTCCGCTGTGGTGTTGCCTTTGATACTGATAGCTGGGGAAGCCTTCTTGTTGGTGATCTCTCTCAGGACCTGCCAAGCTGCTGCATGCTTATTTTCTTGGTGAAAACGGTCAAGCTCGTCGATGGTGGACTTCACATACCAGCATGCTGGCACTCATTTTGCCGACCTCGGAAGGATGACGGGCTAAGTTATGCCCACCTGGAATGAATTCAACAGCTCAGCAGGAATCAAACTCAGGAACTGAGGATCCAAAGTCCACTACTCTCACCATGAAGACAACACCAGGCAAACTCACGCGAGAAATTAAAATATTGTCAAGCAAGGCAGCAGCACATACCCTTTTGAAAGTCTGGTGTGACTCGGAAAGGATTTGATCCACCGACCTCCCAGACTCCATTTTCATTCGCTCACCTGGAACACAGTTCAGGTGAGCTTGTGGGATGGTGTGTCATCCTTCCGTCCATGAACACTTTCAAAGATTTCTCTGAAACTGCTGACGAGATTGTGACTGAACTTGGCTAAAATAATTTTTGGTGTGGTGGAACTCAGCTTTGTTTATGGCATCCCACCCCCATCCACCAACAAAGAGGTCATCATCAGGTGTGAAGGTCCCCAAAAGTTCTTGAATTTTGACCTTGCTTGGCCACGATTTTGGATCACAGGAAAAACTTGATTCATATTATCTCAAACTGATGACCGATCGATGCAAAACTTTAAATTTGGGATCAACCACGAAAGGGTGTGTCCCAAACCCAACCCATTCTGTACCCACCTGACACAGTTGCACCGAGCAGCATCTGGACTCTGTGTCCATGTGTCAAGACAAGGTTGAGAGTTTGCTCTCAAACCTCGTCCCAGACGGCTTCAGCCCACGTGTCCGAAAAACCTGCTCTGCTGCTCTTCCTCACCCTCTGTTCCATTCACCCTCTCGTTTGCACAAGGTCATCTGCCATCTGCACGGAAGTCAGCGAACATGACCACTCTGCAGAGAAAGGTGCAAAAACAGATCCCTGAAACTGCAGACCAATCAGCTTGCTGCCAATCATGAGCAAGGTCATGGAATCCATCATTGCTTCCGACATCAAAGACTTCCTCTTCTCCAATGGATTGATTTGCAATCACCAAGTTGGATTCAAGCAGCAAAGTGACCAGTCAGGATGGCCGAGCGGTCTAAGGCGCTGCGTTCAGGTCGCAGTCTCTCTGGAGGCGTGGGTTCGAATCCCACTCCTGACATGGATTTTTATTTTTCGGTGACAAGTTTTGATGTGGTTTTAACAAAGTGCAACATCATCTTGCATTCGATGTAAAAGTCGGAGGTGATTTATCTTTACTTTCAGAGAGACACTGGAAAAGTTTCTTCTTCCTTGAAAATTTTTGTAATTAATTGCATCCCATCCTTTCATTTGTGAGCCAATTTGTTTTCCATTATCCAACCCTCGTTGTGGCCCTGGTACACACGCACACACACACACACACACACACACACACACACACACACCCACACACCCACACACACACACACACACACACACACACACACACACACACACACACACACACACACACACACGTGGATGCACAGACGAGCAGAAGCGACACAAGACATGAGTGTTGGACGAGACTGTCCCTGAGTTTGGGAGAAGTGTCGTCACTTCTCAGGGCACTCTGGGTTCCAGCGACGACACAACAATTGCACCAGCTTTCTCACCACACTCAGTGGAGCATTTCCCAAGGAGGAATGTCTTCTTTACCATGGATGCCAACCGATGGTTGTTTATCCAGGCTCTGTCCTTTTTGAATGCTCAACTTCAAGCAGAAAACCAGCACATCCCATTTCAAAAGCCTTTGTAATGACTCGGAGGTGTTTGAACCAACGACCTCCCAAAAGTGGCTCACAATGAAAGGATTGCATTTGAATGATTTCCCAAAATTTTGGGAGATGAATCCTTTCAAAATCGTGTTCGATATTTCACACCTTGTTGAAACCACATCAAAACAGTCTTCTCACCTGAAAAAAACACAACAAGAAATTCACATCAGAATTGGGATTTGAACCCACATCTCCAGAAAGGACACAACCTGAACAAAGCAACTTGGACTCCTCAGCCAAACTGACTGGTTTTATTGAGTTTTTCAGGATTCACATAAGAAAGGAAAACATCATCAAGTGACGTTGCAGCACACACCCTTTTGAAAGTCTGGTGTGACTCAGACAGGATTTGAACCACCGACCGCCCAGATTCCATATTTTTTTTGCCCACCTGAAACAGTTCAAGTGAGTTTGTGGTATGGTGTGTCATCCTTCCATCCGGAAACACTCACAACAACTTCGCTGACACTTCTGATGAGATTGTGACTCAACTTGGCTTAAATGATCTTTTGTGTGGTGGAACTCAGCTTTGTTCATGGCATCCCACCCACATCCACCAATAAAGAGGTCATCATCAGGTTTGAAGGTCCCTAAAGTTCTTGAATTTTGACCTTGCTTTGGCACCATTTTGGATTTCAGGAAAAATATGAATCATATTACCTCAAACTGCTTATCCGATCAATGCAAAACTTTGAATTTGGGATCAATGACCAAAGGGTGTGTCCCAAACCCATCGCTTTCTGTTCCCACCTGGCACCATTGCACGGAGCTGCTCCTGGACTCTGTGCCCTTGTGTCAAGACAAGGTGGAGAATTTGCTCTCAAACCTCGCCTCAGACGGCATCAGCCCATGTTACCGAAAAACCTGCTCTGATGCTTCAATGAACCCTCTCTGTTCTATTCACCCTCTCATTTGCACAAGGTCATCTGCCATCTGGCTGGAAGTCAGCAAATATGACCACTCTGCATAAAAAGGTGCAAAAACAGATCCCTGAAACGACAGACGAGTCAGGTTTCCCCCAATCATCAGCAGTCATGGAATCCATCATGCTTCCGACATCAAATCCTTCCTCTTCTCCAATGGCTTGATTTCCAATCACCAAGTTTGATTCGAGCAACACAGAGAACAGTCAGGATGGCCGAGCGGTCTAAGGCGCTGCGTTAAGGTTGCAGTCTCTTTGGAGGCGTGGGTTCGAATCCCACTCCTGACATCAAACTTGTTTTTTTCTTTGACAAGTCTTGAGGTGGTTTCAACAAGCTGCAACAACAACTTCCATGCGTTGTCAAAGTCGGTGTTCATTTCTGTCTCCACTTCCAGAGACACTGTGAAAGTTTCTTCGTCCTCCAAATTTTTGTGCATCAATTGCATCCCATCCTTTCATTTGTGAGTAAATTTGTTTTCCATGATGCAAGTTTCGTTGTGGACCTTGTACACACACACACACACACACACACGCACACGCACACGCACACGCACACGCACACGCACACGCACACGCACACGCACACGCACACGCACACGCACACGCACATACACACACACGGATGTTGTTAGGGTTAGCAGAAGCGACACAAAACAAGACTGATGGACGTGACTGACACTGAGTTTGGGAGAAGTGTCGTCACTTTTCAGGGCACTCTGGGTCCCAGCGACGACACAACAATGGCACCGGCTTTCTCACAATACTCAGTGTGGCATTTCCCAAGGAGGAATGTCTTCTTTCCATGGATGCCAACCTGTAGTTTTTGATTCAGGCTCGATCCTTTTTAAACGCTGAACTTCAAGCAAGGAAGCAGCACAAACCATTTCAAAAGCCTTTGTGATGACTCGGAGGGGTTTGAACCCCGACCTCACAAAATTGGCTCACAATGAAGGGATGTTGCAGGAATGATTGCAAAATGTTTTGGAAAAAGAAAAATCCTGAACAAAGCAAGGAAGATATTTCACACATTGTTGAAACCACATCAAAACAGTTTTTCTCACACAAACAAAGCTCAAGAAATCCATCTCAGAAGTGGGACTTGAACCCACAACTCCAAAAAGAATACAACCATAACACAACACCTTGGGCTGCTCAGCCATCCTGACTGGTCTCACTGATGTGTTCAGTACTCACACTAGGATGAGGGGATTGGAACCATCCTCTGTGCAGAGCGTTGTTGCTGCTGAAGCAGTCTCCTTGGCTATTGGTCACAATCCTGAATGGGTCGGCACACCGACACAGGATACCAGCATACTACTCCGACTCAGCGGACGCATCCGAGATCGTGTTCACAATGCCGCGCCATGAGTTTTTGTCCATCATCAGTTTCTGCATGTCCGTCATGTCATGCTGGATATCCCTTGCTGCGCAGTCGATGTCGTTCCGTGGCCTTCTTCTGTTTGTTGGACAAGGCAATCTCAAGCAGATCATGTCAGATATTATTTTGTCTTTGGCGTGGAAAGAGTGACCAGCAAAACATGTTCTGCGACGAGCTACAGTGGAAGAAATGGGTGATATGTCTCCGTATATCTCTGCTTTTGTTCTGTGTTCCCGCCAGCTGATGTTCTGAACTCTCATAAGAAGCCGAGTGTTTGTGCCATCGAGCCGGTCCTGCACGGCCTTCTTCATCGTTCATGTCTCTGATCCACGCAAGAGTGTGTTCTCAACGCAAGCTCTAAAGAATGCAAGTTTAGTAGATCTTGAAATGTTGGAAGACCAGATGTGCTGCAGCCTGTGAAATGCACTCCAGGCTTGACCTTTGCGTGATACAGTAACTACAGACCAATCAGCCTTCTCCCAATCATCAGCAAGGTTATGGAATCCATCATCGCTTCAGACATGAAATCCTTCCTCTTCTCCAATGGCTTGATTTCCAATCATCAATTTGGTTTCAGACCAGGTCACTCTACCCTGGATATGCTGCTACTGCTCTCCCATCAATGGATGGAGGTCCTCAATGCCAGACAGGAAATCCGAGCCGTATCCCTGGACATATCACGTGCTTTTGACACAGTCTGGCACCCTGCCCTACTCACCAAACTCTCTTCCCATGGTATTCAAGGCCATCTCCACTCATGGCTCGCAGACTTCCTCTCCTGTCGCAGTCAACGTGTGGCCCTAAATGGAGTTCTTTCATCCCCTCTTCCTGTGCAGGCTGGAGTTCCTCAAGGTAGCGTTCTGGGCCCTGTTCTTTTTCTGGTTTTCATCAATGATCTCTCGGACTCTCTGGAAAATCCTCCATTTCTCTTTGCCGATGACTCCACCCTCTGCCGTACCATCTGTCATCCCTCAGACCGGCAAGCAGCAGCTTCTTCGCTCACTGCAGATCTGGATAAAATCACAAACTGGTCCAACAAGTGGAACATGTCTTTCAATCCAGACAAATCTCACACTCTCACTATGTCTCTTCGAAAGGACCGTTTACAAAACCCCCCCATCCACTTTCTCAACAATCCTCTGGAAGAAGTCTTTTCTTTCAAGCTTCTGGGTCTCACTATCTGCCATGACCTTTCCTGGGAAAGTCACATTTCCAACCTTGCCTCAAAAGCCAGTCGCCGACTGGGAATCCTCCGTCGTGCAAAGTCCTTCCTCGGCCCTCTTGAGCTCCTGACCACTTACAAAGCTTTTGTCCGTAGCCTGATGGAGTACTGCTCTCCCCTCTGGGCTGGTGCTCCTGCCTCCCACGTTTCTCGACTTCACGCTGTCGAAACCAGGGCATTTAAGATCATTGGCATCTCCCGCAATGAAGCTGAGTCTTTGGGCCTCTCACTCAATCAGCGCAGGTTGGTCGGTGGTCTTTCTGTCTTCTACCGACTCCTCTCCAGCCTTGCCCCCCCTGCTCTCTCTGCGATTTGTCCCAACCACATTTCCACAGGGCGCTCAAGGTCCGCCAACAACCCCCTTCTGGTAAAACTACCAAAATCACGAATCACTGCTCATCTTCACTCTTTCATTCCTCTTTTTCCCGCCTGTGGAATAAACTTCCTCACTCTATTCTTTCCCATTCTTCCCTCCAGGCTTTCAAAACAGCTGTTCACCACCACCTCTTATCTTCCCCCATCCAAATCCTCGATCTTTTCGACCCCCGATAATCCACCCAAGCCCACTTCCTTCAATTCTCCTGCTTTCCTTCCTGAAAGTCCCTGTAATGTCCATCTTCTCCTCGCCATGTTCCCCGTCCCATCCCCATCCCTCTCCCTTCCACAGTTCACCTGTGTCTGTTCCCCAATGTTTTGTCCCTTCCACTCCCGCCCCTCTTGTCTCATGCCTCCTTGCTGTGAGTTGTGTGTTAGCTCTCATACGAGCCTCGACCAAGGTATACAAAAAAAAAAAAAATATGAAGTCCTTCTTGGAGTTAGCTACATAAGACCCGAAGTACATAAAGTCTTTGACTTAATTTAGTTGTGAGCCATTCTTGGAGAAGATTGGTAGATGATTAGCACCCTCACTTATTGTGATGTATTCTGTTTTCTTGGCATTGAGAAACAGACCGACCTTCGCTGAAGCATCCTCAACAGAAATTAGAAGGTCTCGAGCATCCTTGAAAAGTGTCGCTTGTCAGGCGATGCCATCTGTTGAGTCAATGTCTGCAAGATGCTTATCTCTGTCATTATTTGATCTTTTTGGCTTGCTGTCAATTCCTTTCTCTTTCATGGTCTCCAATGACTGCCTGAGAATGGAATCCACAACTCTTCCAAAAACATAAGAAGAAAGGGTGTCCCCTTGGAGGATGCCTGCAGTTGTGAGAAACTCCATTGTTGAGCCATCCATACTTTGAACAGTGCTCGAGGAGTTGTTGTACCTCATGGCAATTGCTTGCGCTGTTTCTTTTGGGATGCCAGAGTTCAAAATAATTTGAAGCATGACCTTCTGTTGACATTGTCAAAGGCCTTTGAGAAATCCACAAATACGAAGCTTGCTTTCCTCTTGCAGATCTTTAGTTCTTCTATGATCCTCTTTAAGGCAAGAATCTGTGGTGCTGCAGATCTGCCTTTCCAGAAACCATTCTCGTTGCGTCAGAGAATAGGATGGAGCTGAGGGATAATCCCATGAAGCAGCATAGAATTGTAGATTTTTGAAGCGAGAGGTGACAATGTTATACCTCTGTAATAAGATGGAAGAGAGAGTTTGCCTTTTTTAGGCAGAGGAATGATGGCAAATTTGGAGAAGGTCGCTGGTTTTTTGCCTCCATAGCTTTCGTTGTAAAAGTCTGGCAACTCTTGATGAAAAAGTGGGCTCTTCCAGACGACAGCTGGAATGTTGGTGAGGCCAGGAGTCTTGAATTGTTTGAACTTTCTCAGGAATTTCTGGAGGTCCTCCACAAAGAACGGACCGGTGTTGATGGAAACAATGTCAACAACTCTGTGATTGAGGAGTGGATCGTCAGGATTGGTGTTCTGCTCAGGATAACCTTGCAGATTGCTAAAATGTTTAAACCAGCAGTACAGATGTTCCGCTGTGGTGTTACCTTTGATACTGATAGCTGGGGAAGCCTTCTTGTTGGTGATCTCTCTCAGGACCTGCCAAGCTGCTGCATGCTTATTTTCTTGGTGAAAACGGTCAAGCTCTTCGATGGTGGACTTCACATACCAGCATGCTGGCACTCATTTTGCCGACCTCGGAAGGATGACGGGCTAAGTTATGCCCACCTGGTATGAATTCAACAGCTCAGCAGGAATCAAACTCAGGAACTGAGGATCCAAAGTCCACTACTCTCACTATGAAGCCAACACCAGGCAAACTCACGCGAGAAATTAAAATATTGTCAAGCAAGGCAGCAGCACATACCCTTTTGAAAGTCTGGTGTGACTCGGAAAGGATTTGATCCACCGACCTCCCAGACTCCATTTTCATTCGCTCACCTGGAACACAGTTCAGGTGAGCTTGTGGGATGGTGTGTCATCCTTCCGTCCATGAACACTTTCAAAAATTTCTCTGAAACTGCTGACGAGATTGTGACTGAACTTGGCTAAAATGATTTTTGGTGTGGTGGAACTCAGCTTTGTTTATGGCATCCCACCCCCATCCACCAACAAAGAGGTCATCATCAGGTGTGAAGGTCCCCAAAAGTTCTTGAATTTTGACCTTGCTTGGCCACGATTTTGGATCACAGGAAAAACTTGATTCATATTATCTCAAACTGATGACCGATCGATGCAAAACTTTAAATTTGGGATCAACCACGAAAGGGTGTGTCCCAAACCCAACCCATTCTGTACCCACCTGACACAGTTGCACCGAGCAGCATCTGGACTCTGTGTCCATGTGTCAAGACAAGGTTGAGAGTTTGCTCTCAAACCTCGTCCCAGACGGCTTCAGCCCACGTGTCCGAATATCCTGCTCTGCTGCTCTTCCTCACCCTCTGTTCCATTCACCCTCTCGTTTGCACAAGGTCATCTGCCATCTGCACGGAAGTCAGCGAACATGACCACTCTGCAGAGAAAGGTGCAAAAACAGATCCCTGAAACTGCAGATCAATCAGCTTGCTTCCAATCATGAGCAAGGTCATGGAATCCATCATTGCTTCCGACATCAAAGACTTCCTCTTCTCCAATGGATTGATTTGCAATCACCAAGTTGGATTCAAGCAGCAAAGTGACCAGTCAGGATGGCTGAGCGGTCTAAGGCGCTGCGTTCAGGTCGCAGTCTCTCTGGAGGCGTGGGTTCGAATCCCACTCCTGACATGGATTTTTATTTTTCGGTGACAAGTTTTGATGTGGTTTCAACAAAGTGCAACAACATCTTGCATTCTATGTAAAAGTCGGATGTGATTTATCTTTACTTTCAGAGAGACACTGGAAAAGTTTCTTCTTCCTTGAAAATTTTTGTAATTAATTGCATCCCATCCTTTCATTTGTGAGCTAATTTGTTTTCCATGATCCAACCCTCGTTGTGGCCCTGGTACACACACGCATACACACACACACACACACACACACACACACACACACACACACACACACACACACACACACACACACACACACACACACACACGTGGATGCACAGACGAGCAGAAGCGACACAAGACATGAGTGTTGGACGAGACTGTCCCTGAGTTTGGGAGAAGTGTCGTCACTTCTCAGGGCACTCTGGGTTCCAGCGACGACACAACAATTGCACCAGCTTTCTCACCACACTCAGTGGAGCATTTTCCAAGGAGGAATGTCTTCTTTTCCA
This sequence comes from Eptatretus burgeri, assembly GCF_056783735.1. NCBI lineage: Eukaryota > Metazoa > Chordata > Myxini > Myxiniformes > Myxinidae > Eptatretus > Eptatretus burgeri. The sequence goes on from NW_028222015.1 coordinate 50,886, forward strand.
TGGATGCCAACCGATGGTTGTTTATCCAGGCTCTGTCCTTTTTGAATGCTGAACTTCAAGCAGAAAACCAGCACATCCCATTTCAAAAGCCTTTGTAATGACTCGGAGGTGTTTGAACCAACGACCTCCCAAAATTGGCTCACAATGAAAGGATTGCATTTGAATGATTTCTGAGAATTTTGGAAGATGAATCCTTTCAAAATCGTGTTCGATATTTCACACCTTGTTGAAACCACATCAAAACAGTCTTCTCACCTGAAAAAAACACAACAAGAAATTCACATCAGAATTGGGATTTGAACCCACATCTCCAGAAAGGACACAACCTGAACAAAGCAACTTGGACTCCTCAGCCAAACTGACTGGTTTTATTGAGCTTTTCAGGATTCACACAAGAAAGGAAAACATCATCAAGTGACGTTGCAGCACACACCCTTTTGAAAGTCTGGTGTGACTCAGACAGGATTTGAACCACCGACCGCCCAGATTCCATATTTTTTTTGCCCACCTGAAACAGTTCAAGTGAGTTTGTGGTATGGTGTGTCATCCTTCCATCCGGAAACACTCACAACAACTTCGCTGACACTTCTGATGAGATTGTGACTCAACTTGGCTTAAATGATCTTTTGTGTGGTGGAACTCAGCTTTGTTCATGGCATCCCACCCACATCCACCAATAAAGAGGTCATCATCAGGTTTGAAGGTCCCAAAAGTTCATCATCAGGTTTTTGTCCGTAGCCTGATGGAGTACTGCTCTCCCCTCTGGGCTGGTGCTCCTGCCTCCCACCTTTCTCGACTTCACGCTGTCGAAACCAGGGCTTTTAAGATCATTGGCATCTCCCGCAATGAAGCTGAGTCTTTGGGCCTCTCACTCAATCACCGCAGGTTGGTCGGTGGTCTTTCTGTCTTCTACCGACTCCTCTCCAGCCTTGCCCCCCCTGCTCTCTCTGCGATTTGTCCCAACCACATTTGCACAGGGCGCTCAAGGTCCGCCAACAACCCCCTTCTGGTAAAACTACCAAAATCACGAATCACTGCTCATCTTCACTCTTTCATTCCTCTTTTTTCCCGCCTTTGGAATAAACTTCCTCACTCTATTCTTTCCCATTCTTCCCTTCAGGCTTTCAAAACAGCTGTTCACCACCACCTCTTATCTTCCCCCATCCAAATCCTCGATCTTTTCTACCCCGATAATCCACCCAAGCCCACTTCCTTCAATTCTCCTGCTTTCCTTCCTGAAAGTCCCTTTAATGTCCATCTTCCCCTCGCCATGTTCCCCGTCCCATCCCCATCCCTCTCCCTTCCACAGTTCACCTGTGTCTGTTCCCCAATGTTTTGTCCCTTCCACTCCCGCCCCTCTTGTCTCATGCCTCCTTGCTGTGAGTTGTGTGTTAGCTCTCATACGAGCCTCGACCAAGGTATACAAAAAAAAAAAAAAAAAAAAAAAAAAGTTCTTGAATTTTGACCTTGCTTTAGCACCATTTTGGATTTCAGGAAAAACATGAATCATATTCCCTCAAACTGCTTATCCGATCAATGCAAAACTTTGAATTTGGGATCAATGACCAAAGGGTTTGTCCCAAACCTATCGCTTTCTGTTCCCACCTGGCACCATTGCACGGAGCTGCTCCTGGACTCTGTGCCCTTGTGTCAAGACAAGGTGGAGAATTTGCTCTTCAACCTCGCCCCAGACGGCATCAGCCCATGTTTCCGAAAAACCTGCTCTGCTGCTTCAATGAACCCTCTCTGTTCTCTTCACCCTCTCATTTGCACAAGGTCATCTGCCATCTGCCTGGAAGTCAGCAAATATGACCCCTCTGCATAAAAAGGTGCAAAAACAGATCCCTGAAATGACAGACCAGTCAGGTTTCTCCCAATCATCAGCAGTCATGGAATCCATCATGCTTCCGACATCAAATCTTTCCTCTTCTCCAATGGCTTGATTTCCAATCACCAAGTTTGATTCGAGCAACACAGAAAACTGTCAGGATGGCCGAGCGGTCTAAGGCGCTGCGTTAAGGTCGCAGTCTCTCTGGAGGCGTGGGTTCGAATTCCACTACTGACATCAAACTTGTTTTTTTCTTTGACAAGTCTTGAGGTGGTTTCAACAAGCTGCAACAACAACTTCCATGCGTTGTCAAAGTCGTTGTTGATTTCTGTCTCCACTTCCAGAGACACTGTGAAAGTTTCTTCGTCCTCCAAATTTTTGTGCATCAATTGCATCCCATCCTTTCATTTGTGAGTAAATTTGTTTTCCATGATGCAAGTTTTGTTGTGGACCTGGTACACACACACACACACACACACACACACACACACACACACACACACACACACACACACACACACACACACACACACACACACACACACACACACACACACGCACACGCACATACACACACACGGATGCTGTTAGGGTTAGCAGAAGCGACACAAAACAAGACTGATGGACGTGACTGACACTGAGTTTGGGAGAAGTGTCGTCACTTTTCAGGGCACTCTGGGTCCCAGCGACGACACAACAATGGCACCGGCTTTCTCACAATACTCAGTGTGGCATTTCCCAAGGAGGAATGTCTTCTTTCCATGGATGCCAACCTGTAGTTTTTGTTTCAGGCTCGATTCTTTTTAAACGCTGAACTTCAAGCAAGGAAGCAGCACAAACCATTTCAAAAGCCTTTGTGATGACTCGGAGGGGTTTGAACCCCGACCTCACAAAATTGGCTCACAATGAAGGGATGTTGCAGGAATGATTGCAAAATGTTTTGGAAAAAGAAAAATCCTGAACAAAGCAAGGAAGATATTTCACACATTGTTGAAACCACATCAAAACAGTTTTTCTCACACAAACAAAGCTCAAGAAATCCATATCAGAAGTGGGACTTGAACCCACAACTCCAAAAAGAATACAACCATAACACAACACCTTGGGCTGCTCAGCCATCCTGACTGGTCTCACTGATGTGTTCAGTACTCACACTAGGATGAGGGGATTGGAACCATCCTCTGTGCAGAGCGTTGTTGCTGCTGAAGCAGTCTCCTTGGCTATTGGTCACAATCCTGAATGGGTCGGCACACCGACACAGGATACCAGCATACTACTCCGACTCAGCGGACGCATCCGAGATCGTGTTCACAATGCCGCGCCATGAGTTTTTGTCCATCATCAGTTTCTGCATGTCCGTCATGTCATGCTGGATATCCCTTGCTGCGCAGTCGATGTCGTTCCGTGGCCTTCTTCTGTTTGTTGGACAAGGCAATCTCAAGCAGATCATGTCAGATATTATTTGGTCTTTGGCGTGGAAAGAGTGACCAGCAAAACATGTTCTGCGACGAGCTACAGTGGAAGAAATGGGTGATATGTCTACGTATATCTCTGCTTTTGTTCTGTGTTCCCGCCAGCTGATGTTCTGAACTCTCATAAGAAGCCGAGTGTTTGTGCCATCGAGCCGGTCCTGCACGGCCTTCTTCATCGTTCATGTCTCTGATCCACGCAAGAGTGTGTTCTCAACGCAAGCTCTAAAGAATGCAAGTTTAGTAGATCTTGAAATGTTAGACGACCAGATGTGCTGCAGCCTGTGAAATGCACTCCAGGCTTGACCTTTGCGTGATATGAAGTCCTTCTTGGAGTTAGCTACATAAGACCCGAAGTACATAAAGTCTTTGACTTAATTTAGTTGTGAGCCATTCTTGGAGAAGATTGGTAGATGATTAGCACCCTCACTTATTGTGATGTATTCTGTTTTCTTGGCATTGAGAAACAGACCGACCTTCGCTGAAGCATCCTCAACAGAAATTAGAAGGTCTCGAGCATCCTTGAAAAGTGTCGCTTGTCAGGCGATGCCATCTGTTGAGTCAATGTCTGCAAGATGCTTATCTCTGTCATTATTTGATCTTTTTGGCTTGCTGTCAATTCCTTTCTCTTTCATGGTCTCCAATGACTGCCTGAGAATGGAATCCACAACTCTTCCAAAAACATAAGAAGAAAGGGTGTCCCCTTGGAGGATGCCTGCAGTTGTGAGAAACTCCATTGTTGAGCCATCCATACTTTGAACAGCGCTCGAGGAGTTGTTGTACCTCATGGCAATTGCTTGCACTGTTTCTTCTGGGATGCCAGAGTTCAAAATAATTTGAAGCATGACCTTCTGTTGACATTGTCAAAGGCCTTTGAGAAATCCACAAATACGAAGCTTGCTTTCCTCTTGCAGATCTTTAGTTCTTCTATGATCCTCTTTAAGGCAAGAATCTGTGGTGCTGCAGATCTGCCTTTCCAGAAACCATTCTCGTTGCGTCAGAGAATAGGATCGAGCTGAGGGATAATCCGATGAAGCAGCATAGAATTGTAGATTTTTGAGGCGAGAGGTGACAATGTTATACCTCTGTAATAAGATGGAAGAGAGAGGTTGTCTTTTTTCGGCAGAGGAATGATAGCAAATTTGGAGAAGGTCGCTGGTTTTTTGCCTCCATAGCTTTCGTTGTAAAAGTCTGGCAGCTCTTGATGAAAAAGTGGGCTCTTCCAGATGACAGCTGGAATGTTGGTGAGGCCAGGAGTCTTGAATTGTTTGAACTTTCTCAGGAATTTCTGGAGGTCCTCCACAAAGAACGGACCGGTGTTGATGGAAACAATGTCAACAACTCTGTGATTGAGGAGTGGATCGTCAGGATTGGTGTTCTGCTCAGGATAACCTTGCAGATTGCTAAAATGTTTAAACCAGCAGTACAGATGTTCCGCTGTGGTGTTACCTTTGATACTGATAGCTGTGGAAGCCTTCTTGTTGGTGATCTCTCTCAGGACCTGCCAAGCTGCTGCATGCTTATTTTCTTGGTGAAAACGGTCAAGCTCTTCGATGGTGGACTTCACATACCAGCATGCTGGCACTCATTTTGCCGACCTCGGAAGGATGACGGGCTAAGTTATGCCCACCTGGTATGAATTCAACAGCTCAGCAGGAATCAAACTCAGGAACTGAGGATCCAAAGTCCACTACTCTCACCATGAAGACAACACCAGGCAAACTCACGCGAGAAATTAAAATATTGTCAAGCAAGGCAGCAGCACATACCCTTTTGAAAGTCTGGTGTGACTCGGAAAGGATTTGATCCACCGACCTCCCAGACTCCATTTTCATTCGCTCACCTGGAACACAGTTCAGGTGAGCTTGTGGGATGGTGTGTCATCCTTCCGTCCGTGAACACTTTCAAAGACTTCTCTGAAACTGCTGACGAGATTGTGACTGAACTTGGCTAAAATGATTTTTGGTGTGGTGGAACTCAGCTTTGTTTATGGCATCCCACCCCCATCCACCAACAAAGAGGTCATCATCAGGTGTGAAGGTCCCCAAAAGTTCTTGAATTTTGACCTTGCTTGGCCACGATTTTGGATCACAGGAAAAACTTGATTCATATTATCTCAAACTGATGACCGATCGATGCAAAACTTTAAATTTGGGATCCACCACGAAAGGGTGTGTCCCAAACCCAACCCATTCTGTACCCACCTGACACAGTTGCACCGAGTCGCATCTGGACTCTGTGTCCATGTGTCAAGACAAGGTTGAGAGTTTGCTCTCAAACCTCGTCCCAGACGGCTTCAGCCCACGTGTCCGAAAAACCTGCTCTGCTGCTCTTCCTCACCCTCTGTTCCATTCACCCTCTCGTTTGCACAAGGTCATCTGCCATCTGCACGGAAGTCAGCGAACATGACCACTCTGCAGAGAAAGGTGCAAAAACAGATCCCTGAAACTGCAGACCAATCAGCTTGCTTCCAATCATGAGCAAGGTCATGGAATCCATCATTGCTTCCGACATCAAAGACTTCCTCTTCTCCAATGGATTGATTTGCAATCACCAAGTTGGATTCAAGCAGCAAAGCGACCAGTCAGGATGGCCGAGCGGTCTAAGGCGCTGCGTTCAGGTCGCAGTCTCTCTGGAGGCGTGGGTTCGAATCCCACTCCTGACATGGATTTTTATTTTTCGGTGACAAGTTTTGATGTGGTTTCAACAAAGTGCAACAACATCTTGCATTCTATGTAAAAGTCGGAGGTGATTTATCTTTACTTTCAGAGAGACACTGGAAAAGTTTCTTCTTCCTTCAAAATTTTTGGAATTAATTGCATCCCATCCTTTCATTTGTGAGCCAATTTGTTTTCCATTTTCCAACCCTCGTTGTGGCCCTGGTACACACACACACGCACGCACGCACGCACGCACGCACGCACGCACGCACACACACACACACACACACACGTGGATGCACAGACGAGCAGAAGCGATACAAGACAAGACTGTTGGACGAGACTGTCCCTGAGTTTGGGAGAAGTGTCATCACTTTTCAGGGCACTCTGGGTCCCAGCGACGACACAACAATGGCACCGGCTTTCTCACAATACTCAGTGTGGCATTTCCCAAGGAGGAATGTCTTCTTTCCATGGATGCCAACCTGTAGTTTTTGATTCAGGCTCGATCCTTTTTAAACGCTGAACTTCAAGCAAGGAAGCAGCACAAACCATTTCAAAAGCCTTTGTGATGACTCGGAGGGGTTTGAACCCCGACCTCACAAAATTGGCTCACAATGAAGGGATGTTGCAGGAATGATTGCAAAATGTTTTGGAAAAAGAAAAATCCTGAACAAAGCAAGGAAGATATTTCACACATTGTTGAAACCACATCAAAACAGTTTTTCTCACACAAACAAACCTCAAGAAATCCATATCAGAAGTGGGATTTGAACCCACAACTCCAAAAAGAATACAACCATAACACAGCACCTTGGGCTGCTCAGCCATCCTGACTGGTCTCACTGATGTGTTCAGTACTCACACTAGGATGAGGGGATTGGAACCATCCTCTGTGCAGAGCGTTGTTGCTGCTGAAGCAGTCTCCTTGGCTATTGGTCACAATCCTGAATGGGTCGGCACACCGACACAGTATACCAGCATACTACTCCGACTCAGCGGACGCATCCGAGATCGTGTTCACAATGCCGCGCCATGAGTTTTTGTCCATCATCAGTTTCTGCATGTCCGTCATGTCATGCTGGATATCCCTTGCTGCGCAGTCGATGTCGTTCCGTGGCCTTCTTCTGTTTGTTGGACAAGGCAATCTCAAGCAGATCATGTCAGATATTATTTGGTCTTTGGCGTGGAAAGAGTGACCAGCAAAACATGTTCTGCGACGAGCTACAGTGGAAGAAATGGGTGATATGTCTCCATATATCTCTGCTTTTGTTCTGTGTTCCCGCCAGCTGATGTTCTGAACTCTCATAAGAAGCCGAGTGTTTGTGCCATCGAGCTGGTCGTGCACGGCCTTCTTCATCGTTCATGTCTCTGATCCACGCAAGAGTGTGTTCTCAACGCAAGCTCTAAAGAATGCAAGTTTGGTCGATCTTGAAATGTTAGACGACCAGATGTGCTGCAGCCTGTGAAATGCACTCCAGGCTTGACCTTTGCGTGATATGAAGTCCTTCTTGGAGTTAGCTACAGAAGATCCCGAAGTACATAAAGTCTTTGACTTAATTTAGTTGTGAGCCATTCTTGGAGAAGATTGGTAGATGATTAGCACCCTCACTTATTGTGATGTATTGTTTTCTTGGCATTGAGAAACAGACCGACCTTCGCTGAAGCATCCTCAACAGAAATTAGAAGGTCTCGAGCATCCTTGAAAAGTGTCGCTTGTCAGGCGATGCCATCTGTTGAGTCAATGTCTGCAAGATGCTTATCTCTGTCATTATTTGATCTTTTTGGCTTGCTGTCAATTCCTTTCTCTTTCATGGTCTCTAATGACTGCCTGAGAATGGAATCCACAACTCTTACAAAAACATAAGAAGAAAGGGTGTCCCCTTGGAGGATGCCTGCAGTTGTGAGAAACTCCATTGTTGAGCCATCCATACTTTGAACAGTGCTCGAGGAGTTGTTGTACCTTATGGCAATTGCTTGCACTGTTTCTTCTGGGATGCCAGAGTTCAAAATAATTTGAAGCATGACCTTCTGTTGACATTGTCAAAGGCCTTTGAGAAATCCACAAATACAAAGCTTGCTTTCTTCTTGCAGATCTTTAGTTCTTCTATGATCCTCTTTAAGGCAAGAATCTGTGGTGCTGCAGATCTGCCTTTCCAGAAACCATTCTCGTTGCGTCAGAGAATAGGATCGAGCTGTGGGATAATCCGATGAAGCAGCATAGAATTGTAGATTTTTGAGGCGAGAGGTGACAATGTTATACCTCTGTAATAAGATGGAAGAGAGAGGTTGTCTTTTTTCGGCAGAGGAATGATAGCAAATTTGGAGAAGGTCGCTGGTTTTTTGCCTCCATAGCTTTCGTTGTAAAAGTCTGGCAGCTCTTGATGAAAAAGTGGGCTCTTCCAGATGACAGCTGGAATGTTGGTGAGGCCAGGAGTCTTGAATTGTTTGAACTTTCTCAGGAATTTCTGGAGGTCCTCCACAAAGAACGGACCGGTGTTGATGGAAACAATGTCAACAACTCTGTGATTGAGGAGTGGATCGTCAGGATTGGTGTTCTGCTCAGGATAACCTTGCAGATTGCTAAAATGTTCAAACCAGCAGTACAGATGTTCCGCTGTGGTGTTACCTTTGATACTGATAGCTGTGGAAGCCTTCTTGTTGGTGATCTCTCTCAGGACCTGCCAAGCTGCTGCATGCTTATTTGCTTGGTGAAAACGGTCAAGCTCTTCGATGGTGGACTTCACATACCAGCATGCTGGCACTCATTTTGCCGACCTTGGAAGGATGACGGGCTAAGTTATGCCCACCTGGTATGAATTCAACAGCTCAGCAGGAATCAAACTCAGGAACTGAGGATCCAAAGTCCACTACTCTCACCATGAAGACAACACCAGGCAAACTCACGCGAGAAATTAAAATATTGTCAAGCAAGGCAGCAGCACATACCCTTTTGAAAGTCTGGTGTGACTCGGAAAGGATTTGATCCACCGACCTCCCAGACTCCATTTTCATTCGCTCACCTGGAACACAGTTCAGGTGAGCTTGTGGGATGGTGTGTCATCCTTCCATCCATGAACACTTTCAAAGATTTCTCTGAAACTGCTGACGAGATTGTGACTGAACTTGGCTAAAATGATTTTTGGTGTGGTGGAACTCAGCTTTGTTTGTGGCATCCCACCCCCATCCACCAACAAAGAGGTCATCATCAGGTGTGAAGGTCCCCAAAAGTTCTTGAATTTTGACCTTGCTTGGCCACGATTTTGGATCACAGGAAAAACTTGATTCATATTATCTCAAACTGATGACCGATCGATGCAAAACTTTAAATTTGGGATCCACCACGAAAGGGTGTGTCCCAAACCCAACCCATTCTGTACCCACCTGACACAGTTGCACCGAGTCGCATCTGGACTCTGTGTCCATGTGTCAAGACAAGGTTGAGAGTTTGCTCTCAAACCTCGTCCCAGACGGCTTCAGCCCACGTGTCCGAAAAACCTGCTCTGCTGCTCTTCCTCACCCTCTGTTCCATTCACCCTCTCGTTTGCACAAGGTCATCTGCCATCTGCACGGAAGTCAGCGAACATGACCACTCTGCAGAGAAAGGTGCAAAAACAGATCCCTGAAACTGCAGACCAATCAGCTTGCTTCCAATCATGAGCAAGGTCATGGAATCCATCATTGCTTCCGACATCAAAGACTTCCTCTTCTCCAATGGATTGATTTGCAATCACCAAGTTGGATTCAAGCAGCAAAGTGACCAGTCAGGATGGCCGAGCGGTCGAAGGCGCTGCGTTCAGGTCGCAGTCTCTCTGGAGGCGTGGGTTCGAATCCCACTCCTGACATGGATTTTTATTTTTCGGTGACAAGTTTTGATGTGGTTTCAACAAAGTGCAACAACATCTTGCATTCTATGTAAAAGTCGGAGGTGATTTATCTTTATTTTCAGAGAGACACTGGAAAAGTTTCTTCTTCCTTCAAAATTTTTGGAATTAATTGCATCCCATCCTTTCATTTGTGAGCCAATTTGTTTTCCATTTTCCAACCCTCCTTGTGGCCCTGGCACACACACACACACACACACACACACACACACACGCACGCACGCATGCACGCACGCACGCACGCACGCACGCACTCACGCACGCACGCACGCACACACACACACACACACACACACACACACACACACGTGGATGCACAGACGAGCAGAAGCGATACAAGACAAGACTGTTGGACGAGACTGTCCCTGAGTTTGGGAGAAGTGTCGTCACTTCTCAGGGCACTCTGGGTTCCAGCGACGACACAACAATTGCACCAGCTTTCTCACCACACTGAGTGGAGCATTTCCCAAGGAGGAATGTCTTCTTTACCATGGATGCCAACAGATGGTTGTTTATCCAGGCTCTGTCCTTTCTGAATGCTGAACTTCAAGCAGGAAACCAGCACATCCCATTTCAGAAGCCTTTGCAATGACTCAGAGGTGTTTGAACCAACGACCTCCCAAAATTGGCTCACAATGAAAGGATTGCATTTGAATGATTTCTGAGAATTTTGGAAGATGAATCCTTTAAAAATCGTGTTCGATATTTTACATCTTGTTGAAACCACATCAAAACAGTCTTCTCACCTGAAAAAAACACAACAAGAAATTCACATCAGAATTGGGATTTGAACCCACATCTCCAGAAAGGACACAACCTGAACAAAGCAACTTGGACTCCTCAGCCAAACTGACTGGTTTTATCGAGTTTTTTCAGGATTCACACAAGAAGTGAAAACATCATCAAGTGACGTTGCAGCACACACCCTTTTGAAAGTCTGGTGTGACTCAGACAGGATTTGAACCACCGACCGCCCAGATTCCATATTTTTTTTGCCCACCTCAAACAGTTCAGGTGAGTTTGTGGTATGGTGTGTCGTCCTTCCATCCGGAAACACTCAAAACAACTTCGCTGACACTTCTGATGAGATTGTGACTCAACTTGGCTTAAATGATCTTTTGTGTGGTGGAACTCAGCTTTGTTCATGGCATCCCACCCACATCCACCAATAAAGAGGTCATCATCAGGTTTGAAGGTCCCAAAAGTTCTTGAATTTTGACCTTGCTTTAGCACCATTTTGGATTTCAGGAAAAACATGAATCATATTCCCTCAAACTGCTTATCCGATCAATGCAAAACTTTGAATTTGGGATCAATGACCAAAGGGTTTGTCCCAAACCTATCGCTTTCTGTTCCCACCTGGCACCATTGCACGGAGCTGCTCCTGGACTCTGTGCACTTGTGTCAAGACAAGGTGGAGAATTTGCTCTTCAACCTCGCCCCAGACGGCATCAGCCCATGTTTCCGAAAAACCTGCTCTGCTGCTTCAATGAACCCTCTCTGTTCTCTTCACCCTCTCATTTGCACAAGGTCATCTGCCATCTGCCTGGAAGTCAGCAAATATGACCCCTCTGCATAAAAAGGTGCAAAAACAAATCCCTGAAATGACAGACCAGTCAGGTTTCTCCCAATCATCAGCAGTCATGGAATCCATCATGCTTCCGACATCAAATCTTTCCTCTTCTCCAATGGCTTGATTTCCAATCACCAAGTTTGATTCGAGCAACACAGAAAACTGTCAGGATGGCCGAGCGGTCTAAGGCGCTGCGTTAAGGTCGCAGTCTCTCTGGAGGCGTGGGTTCGAATCCCACTCCTGACATCAAACTTGTTTTTTTCTTTGACAAGTCTTGAGGTGGTTTCAACAAGCTGCAACAACAACTTCCATGCGTTGTCAAAGTCGTTGTTGATTTCTGTCTCCACTTCCAGAGACACTGTGAAAGTTTCTTCGTCCTCCAAATTTTTGTGCATCAATTGCATCCCATCCTTTCATTTGTGAGTAAATTTGTTTTCCATGATGCAAGTTTTGTTGTGGACCTGGTACACACACACACACACACACACACACACACACACACACACACACACACACACACACACACACACACACACACACACACACACACACACACACACACGCACACGCACATACACACACACGGATGCTGTTAGGGTTAGCAGAAGCGACACAAAACAAGACTGATGGACGTGACTGACACTGAGTTTGGGAGAAGTGTCGTCACTTTTCAGGGCACTCTGGGTCCCAGCGACGACACAACAATGGCACCGGCTTTCTCACAATACTCAGTGTGGCATTTCCCAAGGAGGAATGTCTTCTTTCCATGGATGCCAACCTGTAATTTTTGTTTCAGGCTCGATTCTTTTTAAACGCTGAACTTCAAGCAAGGAAGCAGCACAAACCATTTCAAAAGCCTTTGTGATGACTCGGAGGGGTTTGAACCCCGACCTCACAAAATTGGCTCACAATGAAGGGATGTTGCAGGAATGATTGCAAAATGTTTTGGAAAAAGAAAAATCCTGAACAAAGCAAGGAAGATATTTCACACATTGTTGAAACCACATCAAAACAGTTTTTCTCACACAAACAAAGCTCAAGAAATCCATATCAGAAGTGGGACTTGAACCCACAACTCCAAAAAGAATACAACCATAACACAACACCTTGGGCTGCTCAGCCATCCTGACTGGTCTCACTGATGTGTTCAGTACTCACACTAGGATGAGGGGATTGGAACCATCCTCTGTGCAGAGCGTTGTTGCTGCTGAAGCAGTCTCCTTGGCTATTGGTCACAATCCTGAATGGGTCGGCACACCGACACAGGATACCAGCATACTACTCCGACTCAGCGGACGCATCCGAGATCGTGTTCACAATGCCGCGCCATGAGTTTTTGTCCATCATCAGTTTCTGCATGTCCGTCATGTCATGCTGGATATCCCTTGCTGCGCAGTCGATGTCGTTCCGTGGCCTTCTTCTGTTTGTTGGACAAGGCAATCTCAAGCAGATCATGTCAGATATTATTTGGTCTTTGGCGTGGAAAGAGTGACCAGCAAAACATGTTCTGCGACGAGCTACAGTGGAAGAAATGGGTGATATGTCTCCGTATATCTCTGCTTTTGTTCTGTGTTCCCGCCAGCTGATGTTCTGAACTCTCATAAGAAGCCGAGTGTTTGTGCCATCGAGCCGGTCCTGCACGGCCTTCTTCATCGTTCATGTCTCTGATCCACGCAAGAGTGTGTTCTCAACGCAAGCTCTAAAGAATGCAAGTTTAGTAGATCTTGAAATGTTAGACGACCAGATGTGCTGCAGCCTGTGAAATGCACTCCAGGCTTGACCTTTGCGTGATATGAAGTCCTTCTTGGAGTTAGCTACATAAGACCCGAAGTACATAAAGTCTTTGACTTAATTTAGTTATGAGCCATTCTTGGAGAAGATTGGTAGATGATTAGCACCCTCACTTATTGTGATGTATTCTGTTTTCTTGGCATTGAGAAACAGACCGACCTTCGCTGAAGCATCCTCAACAGAAATTAGAAGGTCTCGAGCATCCTTGAAAAGTGTCGCTTGTCAGGCGATGCCATCTGTTGAGTCAATGTCTGCAAGATGCTTATCTCTGTCATTATTTGATCTTTTTGGCTTGCTGTCAATTCCTTTCTCTTTCATGGTCTCCAATGACTGCCTGAGAATGGAATCCACAACTCTTCCAAAAACATAAGAAGAAAGGGTGTCCCCTTGGAGGATGCCTGCAGTTGTGAGAAACTCCATTGTTGAGCCATCCATACTTTGAACAGCGCTCGAGGAGTTGTTGTACCTCATGGCAATTGCTTGCACTGTTTCTTCTGGGATGCCCGAGTTCAAAATAATTTGAAGCATGACCTTCTGTTGACATTGTCAAAGGCCTTTGAGAAATCCACAAATACGAAGCTTGCTTTCCTCTTGCAGATCTTTAGTTCTTCTATCATCCTCTTTAAGGCAAGAATCTGTGGTGCTGCAGATCTGCCTTTCCAGAAACCATTCTCGTTGCGTCAGAGAATAGGATGGAGCTGAGGGATAATCCGATGAAGCAGCATAGAATTGTAGATTTTTGAGGCGAGAGGTGACAATGTTATACCTCTGTAATAAGATGGAAGAGAGAGTTTGCCTTTTTTAGGCAGAGGAATGATGGCAAATTTGGAGAAGGTCGCTGGTTTTTTGCCTCCATAGCTTTCGTTGTAAAAGTCTGGCAGCTCTTGATGAAAAAGTGGGCTCTTCCAGACGACAGCTGGAATGTTGGTGAGGCCAGGAGTCTTGAATTGTTTGAACTTTCTCAGGAATTTCTGGAGGTCCTCCACAAAGAACGGACCGGTGTTGATGGAAACAATGTCAACAACTCTGTGATTGAGGAGTGGATCGTCAGGATTGGTGTTCTGCTCAGGATAACCTTGCAGATTGCTAAAATGTTTAAACCAGCAGTACAGATGTTCTGCTGTGGTGTTACCTTTGATACTGATAGCTGCGGAAGCCTTCTTGTTGGTGATCTCTCTCAGGACCTGCCAAGCTGCTGCATGCTTATTTTCTTGGTGAAAACGGTCAAGCTCGTCGATGGTGGACTTCACATACCAGCATGCTGGCACTCATTTTGCCGACCTCGGAAGGATGACGGGCTAAGTTATGCCCACCTGGTATGAATTCAACAGCTCAGCAGGAATCAAACTCAGGAACTGAGGATCCAAAGTCCACTACTCTCACCGTGAAGACAACACCAGGCAAACTCACGCGAGAAATTAAAATATTGTCAAGCAAGGCAGCAGCACATACCCTTTTGAAAGTCTGGTGTGACTCGGAAAGGATTTGATCCACCGACCTCCCAGACTCCATTTTCATTCGCTCACCTGGAACACAGTTCAGGTGAGCTTGTGGGATGGTGTGTCATCCTTCCGTCCATGAACACTTTCAAAGATTTCTCTGAAACTGCTGACGAGATTGTGACTGAACTTGGCTAAAATGATTTTTGGTGTGGTGGAACTCAGCTTTGTTTATGGCATCCCACCCCCATCCACCAACAAAGAGGTCATCATCAGGTGTGAAGGTCCCCAAAAGTTCTTGAATTTTGACCTTGCTTGGCCACGATTTTGGATCACAGGAAAAACTTGATTCATATTATCTCAAACTGATGACCGATCGATGCAAAACTTTAAATTTGGGATCAACCACGAAAGGGTGTGTCCCAAACCCAACCCATTCTGTACCCACCTGACACAGTTGCACCGAGCAGCATCTGGACTCTGTGTCCATGTGTCAAGACAAGGTTGAGAGTTTGCTCTCAAACCTCTTCCCAGACGGCTTCAGCCCACGTGTCCGAAAAACCTGCTCTGCTGCTCTTCCTCACCCTCTGTTCCATTCACCCTCTCGTTTGCACAAGGTCATCTGCTATCTGCACGGAAGTCAGCGAACATGACCACTCTGCAGAGAAAGGTGCAAAAACAGATCCCTGAAACTGCAGATCAATCAGCTTGCTTCCAATCATGAGCAAGGTCATGGAATCCATCATTGCTTCCGACATCAAAGACTTCCTCTTCTCCAATGGATTGATTTGCAATCACCAAGTTGGATTCAAGCAGCAAAGTGACCAGTCAGGATGGCCGAGCGGTCTAAGGCGCTGCGTTCAGGTCGCAGTCTCTCTGGCGGCGTGGGTTCGAATCCCACTCCTGACATGGATTTTTATTTTTCGGTGACAAGTTTTGATGTGGTTTCAACAAAGTGCAGCATCATCTTGCATTCTATGTAAAAGTCGGAGGTGATTTATCTTTACTTTCAGAGAGACACTGGAAAAGTTTCTTCTTCCTTGAAAATTTTTGTAATTAATTGCATCCCATCCTTTCATTTGTGAGCCAATTTGTTTTCCATTATCCAACCCTCGTTGTGGCCCTGGTACACACACGCACACACACACACACACACACACACACACACACACACACACACACACACACACACACACACACACACACACACACGTGGATGCACAGACGAGCAGAAGCGACACAAGACATGAGTGTTGGACGAGACTGTCCCTGAGTTTGGGAGAAGTGTCGTCACTTCTCAGGGCACTCTGGGTTCCAGCGACGACACAACAATTGCACCAGCTTTCTCACCACACTCAGTGGAGCATTTCCCAAGGAGGAATGTCTTCTTTACCATGGATGCCAACCGATGGTTGTTTATCCAGGCTCTGTCCTTTTTGAATGCTGAACTTCAAGCAGAAAACCAGCACATCCCATTTCAAAAGCCTTTGTAATGACTCGGAGGTGTTTGAACCAACGACCTCCCAAAAGTGGCTCACAATGAAAGGATTGCATTTGAATGATTTCCCAAAATTTTGGGAGATGAATCCTTTCAAAATCGTGTTCCATATTTCACACCTTGTTGAAACCACATCAAAACAGTCTTCTCACCTGAAAAAAACACAACAAGAAATTCACATCAGAATTGGGATTTGAACCCACATCTCCAGAAAGGACACAACCTGAACAAAGCAACTTGGACTCCTCAGCCAAACTGACTGGTTTTATTGAGTTTTTCAGGATTCACATAAGAAAGGAAAACATCATCAAGTGACGTTGCAGCACACACCCTTTTGAAAGTCTGGTGTGACTCAGACAGGATTTGAACCACCGACCGCCCAGATTCCATATTTTTTTTGCCCACCTGAAACAGTTCAAGTGAGTTTGTGGTATGGTGTGTCATCCTTCCATCCGGAAACACTCACAACAACTTCGCTGACACTTCTGATGAGATTGTGACTCAACTTGGCTTAAATGATCTTTTGTGTGGTGGAACTCAGCTTTGTTCATGGCATCCCACCCACATCCACCAATAAAGAGGTCATCATCAGGTTTGAAGGTCCCTAAAGTTCTTGAATTTTGACCTTGCTTTGGCACCATTTTGGATTTCAGGAAAAATATGAATCATATTACCTCAAACTGCTTATCCGATCAATGCAAACTTTGAATTTGGGATCAATGACCAAAGGGTGTGTCCCAAACCCATCGCTTTCTGTTCCCACCTGGCACCATTGCACGGAGCTGCTCCTGGACTCTGTGCCCTTGTGTCAAGACAAGGTGGAGAATTTGCTCTCAAACCTCGCCCCAGACGGCATCAGCCCATGTTTCCGAAGAACCTGCTCTGATGCTTCAATGAACCCTCTCTGTTCTATTCACCCTCTCATTTGCACAAGGTCATCTGCCATCTGGCTGGAAGTCAGCAAATATGACCACTCTGCATAAAAAGGTGCAAAAACAGATCCCTGAAACGACAGACGAGTCAGGTTTCCCCCAATCATCAGCAGTCATGGAATCCATCATGCTTCCGACATCAAATCCTTCCTCTTCTCCAATGGCTTGAGTTCCAATCACCAAGTTTGATTCGAGCAACTCAGAGAACAGTCAGGATGGCCGAGCGGTCGAAGGCGCTGCGTTAAGGTTGCAGTCTCTTTGGAGGTGTGGGTTCGAATCCCACTCCTGACATCAAACTTGTTTTTTTCTTTGACAAGTCTTGAGGTGGTTTCAACAAGCTGCAACAACAACTTCCATGCGTTGTCAAAGTCGTTGTTCATTTCTGTCTCCACTTCCAGAGACACTGTGAAAGTTTCTTTGTCCTCCAAATTTTTGTGCATCAATTGCATCCCATCCTTTCATTTGTGAGTAAATTTGTTTTCCATGATGCAAGTTTCGTTGTGGACCTGGTACACACACACACACACACACACACACACACACACACACACACACACACACACACACACACACACACACACACACACACACACACACACGCACACGCACACGCACATACACACACACGGATGCTGTTAGGGTTAGCAGAAGCGACACAAAACAAGACTGATGGACGTGACTGACACTGAGTTTGGGAGAAGTGTCGTCACTTTTCAGGGCACTCTGGGTCCCAGCGACGACACAACAATGGCACCGGCTTTCTCACAATACTCAGTGTGGCATTTCCCAAGGAGGAATGTCTTCTTTCCATGGATGCCAACCTGTAGTTTTTGATTCAGGCTCGATCCTTTTTAAACGCTGAACTTCAAGCAAGGAAGCAGCACAAACCATTTCAAAAGCCTTTGTGATGACTCGGAGGGGTTTGAACCCCGACCTCACAAAATTGGCTCACAATGAAGGGATGTTGCAGGAATGATTGCAAAATGTTTTGGAAAAAGAAAAATCCTGAACAAAGCAAGGAAGATATTTCACACATTGTTGAAACTACATCAAAACAGTTTTTCTCACACAAACAAAGCTCAAGAAATCCATATCAGAAGTGGGACTTGAACCCACAACTCCAAAAAGAATACAACCATAACACAACACCTTGGGCTGCTCAGCCATCCTGACTGGTCTCACTGATGTGTTTAGTACTCACACTAGGATGAGGGGATTGGAACCATCCTCTGTGCAGAGCGTTGTTGCTGCTGAAGCAGTCTCCTTGGCTATTGGTCACAATCCTGAATGGGTCGGCACACCGACACAGGATACCAGCATACTACTCCGACTCAGCGGACGCATCCGAGATCGTGTTCACAATGCCGCGCCATGAGTTTTTGTCCATCATCAGTTTCTGCATGTCCGTCATGTCATGCTGGATATCCCTTGCTGCGCAGTCGATGTCGTTCCGTGGCCTTCTTCTGTTTGTTGGACAAGGCAATCTCAAGCAGATCATGTCAGATATTATTTGGTCTTTGGCGTGGAAAGAGTGACCAGCAAAACATGTTCTGCGACGAGCTACAGTGGAAGAAATGGGTGATATGTCTCCGTATATCTCTGCTTTTGTTCTGTGTTCCCGCCAGCTGATGTTCTGAACTCTCATAAGAAGCCGAGTGTTTGTGCCATCGAGCCGGTCCTGCACGGCCTTCTTCATCGTTCATGTCTCTGATCCACGCAAGAGTGTGTTCTCAACGCAAGCTCTAAAGAATGCAAGTTTAGTCGATCTTGAAATGTTAGACGACCAGATGTGCTGCAGCCTGTGAAATGCACTCCAGGCTTGACCTTTGCGTGATATGAAGTCCTTCTTGGAGTTAGCTACATAAGACCCGAAGTACATAAAGTCTTTGACTTAATTTAGTTGTGAGCCATTCTTGGAGAAGATTGGTAGATGATTAACACCCTCACTTATTGTGATGTATTCTGTTTTCTTGGCATTGAGAAACAGACCGACCTTCGCTGAAGCATCCTCAACAGAAACTAGAACTGCCACTTTATAACTGCTGGCAGTGATGACCGGGTACCCAGTCCGTCCGCCTTTGACACAACTGATACAACATGAGACTTAAATCATAGTCGCAAAGTTTCGCATTCATCGGATAAGCGGTGCCAGAGAAACCATTATTTAATGGTGATACAAACACAGGCCTGCTTCGAGACGGCGCGGAACAGACGAGTTACGAACCGGGCAGCACAAAGCGTTCAATGTCCTTATTACTGGCGAACAGATTCAAATAATTAAATAATTCTGGCTGCCAATCCGCGTGACCGATCAGGTTGAAATTTAAAACTTTTGTTTCGCATGTCGGCTAAATTACAAATGTGAAGTTTCGTATATATAGAAGCAGCGGTTCGAGAGTAAATATTAATTAATATTTATCCTTCAATCCAAGATGGCGGCCAAACCATGTGACTTGTGACGTCATAATTTTCACCACGTGTGCAAACACGATCGGAGACGATAACTGCAAATTTTCGCTTCGCTAGGTTAAGCAGTTCCAGAGAAAACATTATTTAATATTTTTCTTAAAACCAACATGGCTGCCAAACCCTGGGCCCGATCCCGTTGAAATTTCAAACCCTCATTCCGCATGAGCGTTCCACCATAAAGTTGATGTTTCACATTTATTGATGCAGTAGTTCCAGAGTAAACATTAATTAATATTTTTCCTTCAATCCAATATGGCTGCCAAACGTTGCATCATACCTCAAAAGGGGGTGAGAACTTTTTATTCGTCATGGAGAGGCGGTCATACTGGTGGAGTTTCGCCTGGATCTGTTCAGCCGTTTCAGAGAAAAAGACGTTTGAAGATATTGTTTTTCAATCCAAGATGGCTGACGAACCATGTGACCTATGACATCAGAAATTTATATTCTTCTTCCAACTGGGTATTGGAACACGTGCGTCAAGTTTCGTGTTAATCGGTAAAGGTGCGTTTTTCAATCCAAGATGGCCGCCAAACCATGTGACGTGTGATGTCATAATTTTTACCATGCGTGCATACACGATGGTAGATGATAATTACAAATTTTCGATTCGTTTGGTTCAGCGGTTCCAGAGAAAACATTATTTAATATTTTTCTTAAATCCAAGATGGCGGCCAAACCGTCTAACGTATGAATTCGAAATTAACAAACTTATATCGCCTACGTGTCCCGAATATAGTTCTGAAATCTCCCCTTCATCCGACCAGCGCTTCTGGAGAAGAAGATGTTTGAAGGTTTTAGGGTTTTTTCAAGATGGCCGCCGAACCATGTGACCGATCAAGAACAAATTAACAAACTTGAGAAAGGACCTCATGGGGAATATATGTGTGAAGTTTCGTCTTCATCTGTCTTGCCCTTCTGGAGAAGAAGATTTTTAAAATTTATTCATTTTCAATCCAAGATGGCTGCCGAACCTTGTGACCTATGATATCATAAATTTAAATTCTGCTTTCCATCGTCGACCCGAACAAGTGTGTGAAGTTTCGTGTAAATCGGATAAAGTCTATTTTTCTATCCAAGATGGCCGCCAAACCATGTGACTTCTGAGGTAAAATTTTTTTACCATGTATGCAGACTTGAGGGAGGAAGGCACTTGCAAATTTTCGCTTCGATGGCTTATGAAATACCAGAGAAAACATTATTTAATATTTTTCTTAAATCCAACATGGCGGCCAAACCATGTGACCTATCACTTTGAAATTAACAAACTTGCATCGCATACATGTCACGAATATAGTTCTGAAATCTCGCCTTCATTGGACCAGCGCTTCTGGAGAAGAAGATGTTTGAAGGTTTTAAGGTTTTTTCAAGATGGCCGCCAAACCATGTGACGTATCAACAACAAATTAACAAACTTGAAAGAGGACCTCAGGGGGAATGTGCCTTTAAAGTTTCGCCTCAATCTGCACAGCCGTTCTGGAGAAGAAGATTTTTAAAAAAAAACACAAAAAAACAAGATGGCGGCCGAATTACGTCACTGATGACGTCAAAATATTTTTTTTCTACGATGAATTTTTGTGTAGATGATGCTCAAGAAATTTCAAATTTTTGCCATGTGGCGTTCTACTTGACGAATTTTTACTGGGATACCTCTTCACTGATGACGTCACAAAAAATCACACGTATACCCGAGAGGGAGCTTGTTCAAATGTATCAAGCGAAATTTTTTTACACTAGAAGGTTTCCGAGATACAGAGGTCCAAAGTTGATCTGTTTTTTCAAGATGGCGCCCGTATCACGTGACCTATGACGTCATAATTATCAATTATGTATGCTATCAAAAAAGATACATATCTGGTGAAAATTTTGTGTCGATTGGTCTTACCATTTCTGAGAAAATGGCATTTAAAGCGAAAAAAATTGGAAATTTTGCAAATTTACGGCGGAAGAAAAATAATAATAATAACTAGAACTGCCACTTTATAACTGCTGGCAGTGATGACCGGGTACCCAGAAGTGTCCGCCTTTGACACAACTGATACAACATGAGACTTAAATCAGTCGCAAAGTTTTGCATTGATAGGATAAGCGGTGCCAGAGAAAACATTATTTAATGGTGATACAAACACAGGCCTGCTTCGAGACGGCGCGGAACAGACGAGTTACGAACCAGGCAGCACAAAACGTTCAATTTCGTTATTACTGGCGACCAGATTCAAATAATTAAATAATTCTGGCTGCCAAACCACACGGCCGATCAGGTTGAAATTTTAAACTTTTGTTTCACATGTAGCCTAAATTATAAATATGAAGTTTCGCATATATAGAAGTAGTGGTTCCAGAGTAAACATGAATTAATATTTATCCTTCAATCTAAGATGGCGGCCAAACCATGTGACTTGTGACCTCATAATTTTTACCATGTATGCAGATATCATGGACGATGACAGACGCAAATTTTCGCTTCGATAGGTTAAGCAGTTCCAGAGAAAACATTATTTAATATTTTTCTTAAATTCAACATGGCTGCCAAACCATGTGACCTATCAATTAGAAATTAACAAACTTGTATTCCCTACTCATGTGCAATAGGGGTGTGAAGTTTCCCCTTGATCAGATCAGGTGTTCTGGAGAAGAAGATGTTTGAAGGTTTTAAGGTAAATTCAAGATGGCCGCCAAACCATGTGACCAATCAAGAACAAATTAACAAAGTTGAGAAAGGACCTCATGGGGAATATATGTGTGAAGTTTCGGCTTAATCTGTCTTGCCTTTCTGGAGAAGAAGATTTTAAAAATTTATTCATTTTCAATCCAAGATGGCTGACGAACCATGTGACCTATGACATCACAAATTTAGATTCTGCTTCCTACTGGGTATTGGAACACGTTTATGAAGTTTCGTGTTAATCGGTAAAGGTGCGTTTTTCTATCCAAGATGGCCGCCAAACCATGTGACGTGTGACATCATAATTTTTACCACGCGTGTATACACGACGGTAGATGATAATTGCAAACTTTCGATTCGTTAGGTTAAGCGGTTCCAGAGAAAACATTATTTAATATTTTTCTTAAATCCAAGATGGCGGCCAAACCATGTGACTTATCAATTCGAAATTAACAAACTTATATCGCCTTCCTGTCCCGAATATAGTTCTGAAATCTCCCCTTCATTGGGCCAACGCTTCTGGAGAAGAAGATGTTTGAAGGTTTTCGGGTTTTTTCAAGATGGCCGCCAAACCATGTGACCGATCAAGAACAAATTAACAAACTTGAGAAAGGACCTCATGGGGAATATATGTGTGAAGTTTCGTCTTCATCTGTCTTGCCCTTCTGGAGAAGAAGATTTTTAAAATTTATTCATTTTCAATCCAAGATGGCTGCCGAACCTTGTGACCTATGATATCATAAATTTAAATTCTGCTTTCCCTCGTCGACCCGAACAACTATGTGAAGTTTCGTGTAAATCGGATAAGGTCTATTTTTCTATCCAAGATGGCCGCCAAACCATGTGACTTCTGAGGTAAAATTTTTTACCATGTATGCAGACCTGAGGGAGGAAGGCACTTGCAAATTTTCGCTTCGATGGCTTCTGAAATTCCAGAGAAAACATTATTTAATATTTTTCTTAAATCCAACATGGCGGCCAAACCACGTGACCTATCACTTCGAAATTAACAAACTTGTATCGCATGCATTTCACGAATATAGTTCTGAAATCTCGCCTTCATTGGACCAGCGCTTCTGGAGAAGAAGATGTTTGAAGGTTTTAGGGTTTTTCAAGATGGCCGCCAAACCATGTGACGTATCAACAACAAATTAACAAACTTGAAAGAGGACCTCAGGGAGAATGTGCGTGTTAAGTTTCGCCGCAATCTGCACAGCCGTTCTGGAGAAGAAGATTTTTTAAAAAACACTAAAAAACAAGATGGCGGCCGAATTACGTCATCGATGACGTCAAAAAACATTTTTGACGATGAATTTTGGTGTAGATGACGCTCAGAATTTTTCAGATTTTTCCTATATGGCGTTCTACTTGACGAATTTTCACCGGTATATCGCTTCACCTATGACGTCACGAAAAATCACACGTGTTCCCCATAGGGAGCTTAGTAAAATGTATCAAACGAAAAAATTTTCCATTGCACGGTTTCCGAGATACAGATGTCCAAAGTTTATCGCTTTTTTCAAGATGGCGACCGTACCACGTGACCAATGACGTCATAATTATAACGTGATTGTGCTATCAAAAAAGATACATACTATGGTGAAAATTTTCTGTCGATCGGACTTAGTGTTCCAGAGAAAATGATTTTTAAAGCGAAAAAGGGTGCAAAATGCCGGCGGAAAAATAATAATAATAACTAGAACTGCCACTTTATAACTGCTGGCAGTGATGACCGGGTACCCAGAAGTGTCCGCCTTTGACACAACTGATACAACATGAGACTTAAATCAGTCGCAAAGTTTTGCATTGATAGGATAAGCGGTGCCAGAGAAAACATTATTTAATGGTGATACAAACACAGGCCTGCTTCGAGACGGCGCGGAACAGACGAGTTACGAACCAGGCAGCACAAAACGTTCAATTTCGTTATTACTGGCGACCAGATTCAAATAATTAAATAATTCTGGCTGCCAAACCACACGGCCGATCAGGTTGAAATTTTAAACTTTTGTTTCACATGTAGCCTAAATTATAAATATGAAGTTTCGCATATATAGAAGTAGTGGTTCCAGAGTAAACATGAATTAATATTTATCCTTCAATCTAAGATGGCGGCCAAACCATGTGACTTGTGACCTCATAATTTTTACCATGTATGCAGATATCATGGACGATGACAGACGCAAATTTTCGCTTCGATAGGTTAAGCAGTTCCAGAGAAAACATTATTTAATATTTTTCTTAAATTCAACATGGCTGCCAAACCATGTGACCTATCAATTAGAAATTAACAAACTTGTATTCCCTACTCATGTGCAATAGGGGTGTGAAGTTTCCCCTTGATCAGATCAGGTGTTCTGGAGAAGAAGATGTTTGAAGGTTTTAAGGTAAATTCAAGATGGCCGCCAAACCATGTGACCAATCAAGAACAAATTAACAAAGTTGAGAAAGGACCTCATGGGGAATATATGTGTGAAGTTTCGGCTTAATCTGTCTTGCCTTTCTGGAGAAGAAGATTTTAAAAATTTATTCATTTTCAATCCAAGATGGCTGACGAACCATGTGACCTATGACATCACAAATTTAGATTCTGCTTCCTACTGGGTATTGGAACACGTTTATGAAGTTTCGTGTTAATCGGTAAAGGTGCGTTTTTCTATCCAAGATGGCCGCCAAACCATGTGACGTGTGACATCATAATTTTTACCACGCGTGTATACACGACGGTAGATGATAATTGCAAACTTTCGATTCGTTAGGTTAAGCGGTTCCAGAGAAAACATTATTTAATATTTTTCTTAAATCCAAGATGGCGGCCAAACCATGTGACTTATCAATTCGAAATTAACAAACTTATATCGCCTTCCTGTCCCGAATATAGTTCTGAAATCTCCCCTTCATTGGGCCAACGCTTCTGGAGAAGAAGATGTTTGAAGGTTTTCGGGTTTTTTCAAGATGGCCGCCAAACCATGTGACCGATCAAGAACAAATTAACAAACTTGAGAAAGGACCTCATGGGGAATATATGTGTGAAGTTTCGTCTTCATCTGTCTTGCCCTTCTGGAGAAGAAGATTTTTAAAATTTATTCATTTTCAATCCAAGATGGCTGCCGAACCTTGTGACCTATGATATCATAAATTTAAATTCTGCTTTCCCTCGTCGACCCGAACAACTATGTGAAGTTTCGTGTAAATCGGATAAGGTCTATTTTTCTATCCAAGATGGCCGCCAAACCATGTGACTTCTGAGGTAAAATTTTTTTACCATGTATGCAGACCTGAGGGAGGAAGGCACTTGCAAATTTTCGCTTCGATGGCTTCTGAAATTCCAGAGAAAACATTATTTAATATTTTTCGTAAATCCAACATGGCGGCCAAACCACGTGACCTATCACTTCGAAATTAACAAACTTGTATCGCATGCATTTCACGAATATAGTTCTGAAATCTCGCCTTCATTGGACCAGCGCTTCTGGAGAAGAAGATGTTTGAAGGTTTTAGGGTTTTTTCAAGATGGCCGCCAAACCATGTGACGTATCAACAACAAATTAACAAACTTGAAAGAGGACCTCAGGGAGAATGTGCGTGTTAAGTTTCGCCGCAATCTGCACAGCCGTTCTGGAGAAGAAGATTTTTTAAAAAAACACTAAAAAACAAGATGGCGGCCGAATTACGTCATCGATGACGTCAAAAAAACATTTTTGACGATGAATTTTGGTGTAGATGACGCTCAGAATTTTTCAGATTTTTCCTATATGGCGTTCTACTTGACGAATTTTCACCGGTATATCGCTTCACCTATGACGTCACGAAAAATCACACGTGTTCCCCATAGGGAGCTTAGTAAAATGTATCAAACGAAAAAATTTTCCATTGCACGGTTTCCGAGATACAGATGTCCAAAGTTTATCGCTTTTTTCAAGATGGCGACCGTACCACGTGACCAATGACGTCATAATTATAACGTGATTGTGCTATCAAAAAAGATACATACTATGGTGAAAATTTTCTGTCGATCGGACTTAGTGTTCCAGAGAAAATGATTTTTAAAGCGAAAAAGGGTGCAAAATGCCGGCGGAAAAATAATAATAATAATAATAATGCGTAATAATAATAATAATAAACAGAAGGAAAACAATAGGGTACCCTGTACTCACAGGGTACCCTAATAATAATGCGTAATAATAATAATAATAATAAACAGAAGGAAAACAATAGGGTACCCTGTACTCACAGGGTACCCTAATAATAATAACTAGAACTGCCACTTTATAACTGCTGGCAGTGATGACCGGGTACCCAGTCCGTCCGCCTTTGACACAACTGATACAACATGAGACTTAAATCATAGTCGCAAAGTTTCGCATTCATCGGATAAGCGGTGCCAGAGAAAACATTATTTAATGGTGATACAAACACAGGCCTGCTTCGAGACGGCGCGGAACAGACGAGTTACGAACCGGGCAGCACAAAGCGTTCAATGTCCTTATTACTGGCGAACAGATTCAAATAATTAAATAATTCTGGCTGCCAATCCGTGTGACCGATCAGGTTGAAATTTTAAACTTTTGTTTCGCATGTCGGCTAAATTACAAATGTGAAGTTTCGTATATATAGATGCAGCGGTTCGAGAGTAAATATTAATTAATATTTATCCTTCAATCCAAGATGGCGGCCAAACCATGTGACTTGTGACGTCATAATTTTCACCACGTGTGCAAACACGATCGGAGACGATAACTGCAAATTTTCGCTTCGCTAGGTTAAGCAGTTCCAGAGAAAACATTATTTAATATTTTTCTTAAAACCAACATGGCTGCCAAACCCTGGGCCCGATCCCGTTGAAATTTCAAACCCTCATTCCCCATGAGCGTTCCACCATAAAGTTGATGTTTCACATTTATTGATGCAGTAGTTCCAGAGTAAACATTAATTAATATTTTTCCTTCAATCCAATATGGCTGCCAAACGTTGCATCATACCTCAAAAGGGGGTGAGAACTTTTTATTCGTCATGGAGAGGCGGTCATACTGGTGGAGTTTCGCCTGGATCTGTTCAGCCGTTTCAGAGAAAAAGACGTTTGAAGATATTGTTTTTCAATCCAAGATGGCTGACGAACCATGTGACCTATGACATCAGAAATTTATATTCTGCTTCCAACTGGGTATTGGAACACGTGCGTCAAGTTTCGTTTTAATCGGTAAAGGTGCGTTTTTCAATCCAAGATGGCCGCCAAACCATGTGACGTGTGACATCATAATTTTTACCAAGCGTACATACTGCCTGCTAGATGATAATTACAAATTTTCGATTCGTTTGGTTAAGCGGTTCCAGAGAAAACATTATTTAATATTTTTCTTAAATCCAAGATGGCGGCCAAACCATGTGACTTATCAATTCGAAATTAACAAACTTATATCGCCTTCCTGTCCCGAATATAGTTCTGAAATCTCCCCTTCATTGGGCCAACGCTTCTGGAGAAGAAGATGTTTGAAGGTTTTCGGGTTTTTTCAAGATGGCCGCCAAACCATGTGACCGATCAAGAACAAATTAACAAACTTGAAAAAGGTCCTCATGGGGAATATATGTGTGAAGTTTCGTCTTCATCTGTCTTGCCCTTCTGGAGAAGAAGATTTTTAAAATTTATTCATTTTCAATCCAAGATGGCTGCCGAACCTTGTGACCTATGATATCATAAATTTAAATTCTGCTTTCCATCGTCGACCCGAACAAGTGTGTGAAGTTTCGTGAAAATCGGATAAGGTGTATTTTTCTATCCAAGATGGCCGCCAAACCATGTGACTTCTGAGGTAAAATTTTTTTACCATGTATGCAGACTTGAGGGAGGAAGGCAATTGCAAATTTTCGCTTCGATGGCTTATGAAATACCAGAGAAAACATTATTTAATATTTTTCTTAAATCCAACATGGCGGCCAAACCATGTGACCTATCACTTCGAAATTAACAAACTTGCATCGCATGCATGTCACGAATATAGATCTGAAATCTCGCCTTCATTGGACCAGCGCTTCTGGAGAAGAAGATGTTTGAATGTTTTAGGGTTTTTTCAAGATGGCCGCCAAACCATGTGACCTACCAACAAGAAATTAACAAACTTGAAAAAGGACCTCAGGGCGAATATACCTGTAAAGTTTCGCCTCAATCTGCACAGCCGTTCTGGAGAAGAAGATTTTTTAAAAAAAAATTTTCAAAACAAGATGGCGGCCGAATTACGTCACCGATGACGTCAAAAAAAAATTTTTCTATGATGAATTTTGGTGTAGATGACGCTCAAGAAATTTCAAATTTTTCCCATGTGGCGTTCTACTTGACGAATTTTCACCGGGATACCTCTTCACCGATGACGTCACGAAAAATCACACGTGTTCCGGAGAGGGAGCTTGTTAAAATGTATGAAGCGAAAAAATTTTTACCCTGGAAGATTTCAGAGATACAGAGGTCCAAAGTTTATCGTTTTTTTCAAGATGGCGCCCGCACCACGTGACCAATGACGTCATAATTATAACGTGATTGTGCTATCAAAAAAGATACATACTACGGTGAAAATTTCGTGTCGATCGGACTTTGCGTTCCTGAGAAAATGATTTTTAAAGTGAAAACAGGCCGCAAAATGCCGGCGGAAAAATAATAATAATAATAAATAACTAGAACTGCCACTTTATAACTGCTGGCAGTGATGACCGGGTACCCAAACGTGTCCGCCTTTGACACAGCTGATACAACATGAGACTTAAATCATAGTCGCAAAGTTTTGCCTTGATAGGATAGGCGGTGCCAGAGAAAACATTATTTAATGGTGATACAAACACAGGCCTGCTTCGAGACGCGCGGAACAGACGAGTTACGAAGCGGGCAGCACAAAACGTTCAATTTCGTTATTACTGGCGAACAGATTCAAATAATTAAATAATTCTGGCTGCCAAACCGTATGACCGATCAGATTGAAATTTTAAACTCTTCTTTCACACGTCGGCTAAATTACAAATCTGAAGTTTCGTACATATAGAAGCAGCGGTTCCAGAGTAAACATTAATTAATATTTATCTTTCAATCCAAGATGGTGGCCAAACCATGTGACATGTGACGTCATAATTTTCACCACGTGTGGAAACACGATGGGAGATGATAACTGCAAATTTTTACTTCGCTATATTAAGCAGTTCCAGAGAAAATATTATTTAATATTTTTCTTAAAACCAACATGGCTGCCAAACCCTGGGCCCGATCCTGTTGAAATTTCAAACCCACATTCCGCATGAGTGGTGCACCATAACGGTGATGTTTCACATTTATTGATGTAGTAGTTCCAGAGTAAACATTAATTAATATTTTTCCTTCAATCCACTATGGCTGCCAAACGTTGCATCGTACCTCAAAAAGGGGTGAGAACTTTTATTCGTCTTGGAGAGGCGGTCATAGTGGTGGATTTCGCCTGGATCTGTTCAGTCGTTTCAGAGAAAAAGACGTTTAAAGATATTATTTTTCAATCCAAGATGGCCGCCAAACCATGTGACCGATCAAGAAGAAATTAACAAACTTGAGAAAGGATCTCATGGGGAATATATCTGTGAAGTTTCGTCTTAATCTGTCTTGCCCTTCTGGAGAAGAAGATTTTTAAAATTTATTCATTTTCAATCCAAGATGGCTGCCGAACCTTGTGACCTATGTTATCATAAATTTAAATTCTGCTTTCCATCGTCGACCCGAACAAGTGTGTGAAGTTTCGTGAAAATCGGATAAGGTCTATTTTTCTATCCAAGATGGCCGCCAAACCATGTGACTTCTGAGGTAAAAAATTTTTACCATGTATGCAGACTTGAGGGTGGAAGGCAATTGCAAATTTTCGCTTCGATGGCTTATGAAATACCAGAGAAAACATTATTTAATATTTTTCTTAAATCCAACATGGCGGCCAAACCATGTGACCTATCACTTTGAAATTAACAAACTTGCATCGCATACATGTTCCGAATATAGTTGTGAAATCTCGCCTTCATGGGACCAGCGCTTCTGGAGAAGAAGATGTTTGAAGGTTTTAGGGTTTTTTCAAGATGGCCGCCAAACCATGTGACGTATCAACAACAAATTAACAAACTTGAAAGAGGACATCAGGGGGAATGTACGTGTAAAGTTTCGCCTTAATCTGTCCAGCCCTTCTGGAGAAGAAGATTTTTTTTAAAAAAACACTAAAAAACAAGATGGCGGCCGAATTACGTCATCGATGACGTCAAGAAAAACATTTTCCGCAGCAATTTTAGGCGTAGATGATGCTCAGTATTTTTCAGATTTTTCCTATATGGCGTTCTACTTGACGAATTTTCACTGGAATATCGCTTCACCTATGACGTCACGAAAAATCACACGTGTTCCCCATAGGGAGCTTAGTAAAATGTATCAAGCGAAAAAATTTTCCATTGCACGGTTTCCGAGATACAGATGTCCAAAGTTTATCGCTTTTTTCAAGATGGCGACCGTACCACGTGACCAATGACGTCATAATTATAACGTGATTGTGCTATCAAAAAAGATACATACTGTGGTGAAAATTTTGTGTCGATCGGACTTAGTATCCCAGAGAAAATGGTTTTTAAAGCGAAAAAGGGTGCAAAATGCCGGCGGAAAAAGAAAAATAATAATAATAATAATAATAAACAGAAGAAAAACAATAGGGTACCCTGTACTCACAGGGTACCCTAACTAGAACTGCCACTTTATAACTGCTGGCAGTGATGACCGGGTACCCAGTCCGTCCGCCTTTGATACAACATGGGACTTTCTGCAGATGACAGTCGCAAAGTTTGGCATTGAAAGGATAAGCGGTGCCAGAGAAAACATTATTTAATAGTGATACAAACACAGGCCTGCTTCGAGACGGCACGGAACAGATGAGTTACGAACCGGGCAGCACAAAGCATTCAATTTCGTTATTACTGGCTTCCAGATTCAAATAATTAAATAATTCTGGCTCCCAAACCGCGTGACCGATCAGGTTGAAATTTTAAACTTTTATTTCGCATGTCACCTGAATTATAAATCTGAAGTTTCGCATATATAGAGGCAGCGGTTCCAGAGTAAACATTAATTAATATTTATCCTTCAATCCAAGATGGCGGCCAAACCATGTGACTTGTGATGTCATAATTTGCACCACGTGTGCAAACACGATGGTGGATGATAACTGCAAATTTTCGCTTCTCCAGGTTAAGCAGTTCCAGAGAAAACATTATTTAATATTTTTCTTAAAACCAACATGGCTGCCAAACCCTGGGCCCGATCGCGTTGAAATTTCAAACCCTCATTCCGCATGAGCGTTCCACCATAAACTTGATGTTTCACATTTATTGATGCAGTAGTTCCAGAGTAAACATTAATTAATATTTTTCCTTCAATCCAATATGGCTGCCAAACGTTGCATCGTACCTCAAAAGGGGGGGGAACTTTTTATTCGTCATGGAGAGGCGGTCATAGTGGTGGAGTTTCGCCTGGATCTGTTCAGCCGTTTCAGAGAAAAAGACGTTTGAAGATATTGTTTTTCAATCCAAGATGGCTGACGAACCATGTGACCTATGACATCAGAAATGTATATTCTGCTTCCAACTGGGTATTGGAACACGTACGTGAAGTTTCGTGTTAATCGGTAAAGGTGCGTTTTTCAATCCAAGATGGCCGCCAAACCATGTGACGTGTGACATCATAATTTTTACCAAGCGTGCATACTGCCTGCTAGATGATAATTACAAATTTTCGATTCGTTTGGTTAAGCGGTTCCAGAGAAAACATTATTTAATATTTTTCTGAAATCCAAGATGGCGGCCAAACCATGTGACTTATCAATTCGAAATTAACAAACTTATATCGCCTTCCTGTCCCGAATATAGTTCTGAAATCTCCCCTTCATTGGGCCAACGCTTCTGGAGAAGAAGATGTTTGAAGGTTTTCGGGTTTTTTCAAGATGGCCGCCAAACCATGTGACCGATCAAAAACAAATTAACAAACTTGAGAAAGGACCTCATGGGGAATATATCTGTGAAGTTTCGTCTTCATCTGTCTTGCCCTTCTGGAGAAGAAGATTTTTAAAATTTATTCATTTTCAATCCAAGATGGCTGCCGAACCTTGTGACCGAGGATATCATGAATTTAAATTCTGCTTTCCATCGTCGACCCGAACAAGTGTGTGAAGTTTTGTGTAAATCGGATAAAGTCTATTTTTCTATCCAAGATGGCCGCCAAACCATGTGACTTCTGAGGTAAAAATTTTTACCATGTATGCAGACTTGAGCGAGGAAGGCACTTGCAAATTTTCGCTTCGATGGCTTATGAAATACCAGAGAAAACTTTATTTAATATTTTTCTTAAATCCAACATGGCGGCCAAACCATGTGACCTATCACTTTGAAATTAACAAACTTGCATCGCATACATGTCACGAATATAGTTCTGAAATCTCGCCTTCATTGGACCAGCGCTTCTGGAGAAGAAGATGTTTGAAGGTTTTAGGGTTTTTTCAAGATGGCCGCCAAACCATGTGACGTATCAACAACAAATTAACAAACTTGAAAGAGGACCTCAGGGGGAATGTGCGTGTAAAGTTTCGCCTTAATCTGCATAGCCGTTCTGGAGAAGAAGATTTTAAAAAAACACTAAAAAACAAGATGGCGGCCGAATTACGTCATCGATGACGTCAAAAAAACATTTTCGTCAGTGATTTTTGGCGTAGATGATGCTCAGAATTTTTCAGATTTTTCCCATATGGCGTTCTACTTGACGAATTTTCACCGGTATATCGCTTCACCTATGACGTCACGAAAAATCACACGTGTTCCCCATAGGGAGCTTAGTAAAATGTATCAAACGAAAATTTTTTCCATTGCACGGTTTCCGAGATACAGATGTCCAAAGTTTATCGCTTTTTCAAGATGGCGACCGTACCACGTGACCAATGACGTCATAATTATAACGTGATTGTGCTATCAAAAAAGATACATACTATGGTGAAAATTTCCTGTCGATCGGACTTAGTGTTCCAGAGAAAATGATTTTTAAAGCGAAAAAGGGTGCAAAATGCCGGCGGAAGAATAATAATAATAATGCGTAATAATAAACAGAAGAAAAACAATAGGGTACCCTGTACTCACAGGGTACCCTAACTAGAACTGCCACTTTATAACTGCTGGCAGTGATGACCGGGTACCCAGTCCGTCCGCCTTTGATACAACATGGGACTTTCTGCAGATGACAGTCGCAAAGTTTGGCATTGAAAGGATAAGCGGTGCCAGAGAAAACATTATTTAATAGTGATACAAACACAGGCCTGCTTCGAGACGGCACGGAACAGATGAGTTACGAACCGGGCAGCACAAAGCATTCAATTTCGTTATTACTGGCTTCCAGATTCAAATAATTAAATAATTCTGGCTCCCAAACCGCGTGACCGATCAGGTTGAAATTTTAAACTTTTATTTCGCATGTCACCTGAATTATAAATCTGAAGTTTCGCATATATAGAGGCAGCGGTTCCAGAGTAAACATTAATTAATATTTATCCTTCAATCCAAGATGGCGGCCAAACCATGTGACTTGTGATGTCATAATTTGCACCACGTGTGCAAACACGATGGTGGATGATAACTGCAAATTTTCGCTTCTCCAGGTTAAGCAGTTCCAGAGAAAACATTATTTAATATTTTTCTTAAAACCAACATGGCTGCCAAACCCTGGGCCCGATCGCGTTGAAATTTCAAACCCTCATTCCGCATGAGCGTTCCACCATAAACTTGATGTTTCACATTTATTGATGCAGTAGTTCCAGAGTAAACATTAATTAATATTTTTCCTTCAATCCAATATGGCTGCCAAACGTTGCATCGTACCTCAAAAGGTGGTGGGAACTTTTTATTCGTCATGGAGAGGCGGTCATAGTGGTGGAGTTTCGCCTGGATCTGTTCAGCCGTTTCAGAGAAAAAGACGTTTGAAGATATTGTTTTTCAATCCAAGATGGCTGACGAACCATGTGACCTATGACATCAGAAATGTATATTCTGCTTCCAACTGGGTATTGGAACACGTACGTGAAGTTTCGTGTTAATCGGTAAAGGTGCGTTTTTCAATCCAAGATGGCCGCCAAACCATGTGACGTGTGACATCATAATTTTTACCAAGCGTGCATACTGCCTGCTAGATGATAATTACAAATTTTCGATTCGTTTGGTTAAGCGGTTCCAGAGAAAACATTATTTAATATTTTTCTGAAATCCAAGATGGCGGCCAAACCATGTGACTTATCAATTCGAAATTAACAAACTTATATCGCCTTCCTGTCCCGAATATAGTTCTGAAATCTCCCCTTCATTGGGCCAACGCTTCTGGAGAAGAAGATGTTTGAAGGTTTTCGGGTTTTTTCAAGATGGCCGCCAAACCATGTGACCGATCAAAAACAAATTAACAAACTTGAGAAAGGACCTCATGGGGAATATATCTGTGAAGTTTCGTCTTCATCTGTCTTGCCCTTCTGGAGAAGAAGATTTTTAAAATTTATTCATTTTCAATCCAAGATGGCTGCCGAACCTTGTGACCGAGGATATCATGAATTTAAATTCTGCTTTCCATCGTCGACCCGAACAAGTGTGTGAAGTTTTGTGTAAATCGGATAAAGTCTATTTTTCTATCCAAGATGGCCGCCAAACCATGTGACTTCTGAGGTAAAATTTTTTACCATGTATGCAGACTTGAGCGAGGAAGGCACTTGCAAATTTTCGCTTCGATGGCTTATGAAATACCAGAGAAAACTTTATTTAATATTTTTCTTAAATCCAACATGGCGGCCAAACCATGTGACCTATCACTTTGAAATTAACAAACTTGCATCGCATACATGTCACGAATATAGTTCTGAAATCTCGCCTTCATTGGACCAGCGCTTCTGGAGAAGAAGATGTTTGAAGGTTTTAGGGTTTTTTCAAGATGGCCGCCAAACCATGTGACGTATCAACAACAAATTAACAAACTTGAAAGAGGACCTCAGGGGGAATGTGCGTGTAAAGTTTCGCCTTAATCTGCATAGCCGTTCTGGAGAAGAAGATTTAAAAAAAAAAAAACACTAAAAAACAAGATGGCGGCCGAATTACGTCATCGATGACGTCAAAAAACATTTTCGTCAGTGATTTTTGGCGTAGATGATGCTCAGAATTTTTCAGATTTTTCCCATATGGCGTTCTACTTGACGAATTTTCACCGGTATATCGCTTCACCTATGACGTCACGAAAAATCACACGTGTTCCCCATAGGGAGCTTAGTAAAATGTATCAAACGAAAATTTTTTCCATTGCACGGTTTCCGAGATACAGATGTCCAAAGTTTATCGCTTTTTTCAAGATGGCGACCGTACCACGTGACCAATGACGTCATAATTATAACGTGATTGTGCTATCAAAAAGATACATACTATGGTGAAAATTTCCTGTCGATCGGACTTAGTGTTCCAGAGAAAATGATTTTTAAAGCGAAAAAGGGTGCAAAATGCCGGCGGAAGAATAATAATAATAATGCGTAATAATAAACAGAAGAAAAACAATAGGGTACCCTGTACTCACAGGGTACCCTAACTAGAACTGCCACTTTATAACTGCTGGCAGTGATGACCGGGTACCCAGTCCGTCCGCCTTTGATACAACATGGGACTTTCTGCAGATGACAGTCGCAAAGTTTGGCATTGAAAGGATAAGCGGTGCCAGAGAAAACATTATTTAATAGTGATACAAACACAGGCCTGCTTCGAGACGGCACGGAACAGATGAGTTACGAACCGGGCAGCACAAAGCATTCAATTTCGTTATTACTGGCTTCCAGATTCAAATAATTAAATAATTCTGGCTCCCAAACCGCGTGACCGATCAGGTTGAAATTTTAAACTTTTATTTCGCATGTCACCTGAATTATAAATCTGAAGTTTCGCATATATAGAGGCAGCGGTTCCAGAGTAAACATTAATTAATATTTATCCTTCAATCCAAGATGGCGGCCAAACCATGTGACTTGTGATGTCATAATTTGCACCACGTGTGCAAACACGATGGTGGATGATAACTGCAAATTTTCGCTTCTCCAGGTTAAGCAGTTCCAGAGAAAACATTATTTAATATTTTTCTTAAAACCAACATGGCTGCCAAACCCTGGGCCCGATCGCGTTGAAATTTCAAACCCTCATTCCGCATGAGCGTTCCACCATAAACTTGATGTTTCACATTTATTGATGCAGTAGTTCCAGAGTAAACATTAATTAATATTTTTCCTTCAATCCAATATGGCTGCCAAACGTTGCATCGTACCTCAAAAGGGGGTGGGAACTTTTATTCGTCATGGAGAGGCGGTCATAGTGGTGGAGTTTCGCCTGGATCTGTTCAGCCGTTTCAGAGAAAAAGACGTTTGAAGATATTGTTTTTCAATCCAAGATGGCTGACGAACCATGTGACCTATGACATCAGAAATGTATATTCTGCTTCCAACTGGGTATTGGAACACGTACGTGAAGTTTCGTGTTAATCGGTAAAGGTGCGTTTTTCAATCCAAGATGGCCGCCAAACCATGTGACGTGTGACATCATAATTTTTACCAAGCGTGCATACTGCCTGCTAGATGATAATTACAAATTTTCGATTCGTTTGGTTAAGCGGTTCCAGAGAAAACATTATTTAATATTTTTCTGAAATCCAAGATGGCGGCCAAACCATGTGACTTATCAATTCGAAATTAACAAACTTATATCGCCTTCCTGTCCCGAATATAGTTCTGAAATCTCCCCTTCATTGGGCCAACGCTTCTGGAGAAGAAGATGTTTGAAGGTTTTCGGGTTTTTTCAAGATGGCCGCCAAACCATGTGACCGATCAAAAACAAATTAACAAACTTGAGAAAGGACCTCATGGGGAATATATCTGTGAAGTTTCGTCTTCATCTGTCTTGCCCTTCTGGAGAAGAAGATTTTTAAAATTTATTCATTTTCAATCCAAGATGGCTGCCGAACCTTGTGACCGAGGATATCATGAATTTAAATTCTGCTTTCCATCGTCGACCCGAACAAGTGTGTGAAGTTTTGTGTAAATCGGATAAAGTCTATTTTTCTATCCAAGATGGCCGCCAAACCATGTGACTTCTGAGGTAAAAATTTTTACCATGTATGCAGACTTGAGCGAGGAAGGCACTTGCAAATTTTCGCTTCGATGGCTTATGAAATACCAGAGAAAACTTTATTTAATATTTTTCTTAAATCCAACATGGCGGCCAAACCATGTGACCTATCACTTTGAAATTAACAAACTTGCATCGCATACATGTCACGAATATAGTTCTGAAATCTCGCCTTCATTGGACCAGCGCTTCTGGAGAAGAAGATGTTTGAAGGTTTTAGGGTTTTTTCAAGATGGCCGCCAAACCATGTGACGTATCAACAACAAATTAACAAACTTGAAAGAGGACCTCAGGGGGAATGTGCGTGTAAAGTTTCGCCTTAATCTGCATAGCCGTTCTGGAGAAGAAGATTAAAAAAAAAAAAAACACTAAAAAACAAGATGGCGGCCGAATTACGTCATCGATGACGTCAAAAAAAACATTTTCGTCAGTGATTTTTGGCGTAGATGATGCTCAGAATTTTTCAGATTTTTCCCATATGGCGTTCTACTTGACGAATTTTCACCGGTATATCGCTTCACCTATGACGTCACGAAAAATCACACGTGTTCCCCATAGGGAGCTTAGTAAAATGTATCAAACGAAAATTTTTTCCATTGCACGGTTTCCGAGATACAGATGTCCAAAGTTTATCGCTTTTTCAAGATGACGACCGTACCACGTGACCAATAACGTCATAATTATAACGTGATTGTGCTATCAAAAAGATACATACTATGGTGAAAATTTCCTGTCGATCGGACTTAGTGTTCCAGAGAAAATGATTTTTAAAGCGAAAAAGGGTGCAAAATGCCGGCGGAAGAATAATAATAATAATGCGTAATAATAAACAGAAGAAAAACAATAGGGTACCCTGTACTCACAGGGTACCCTAACTAGAACTGCCACTTTATAACTGCTGGCAGTGATGACCGGGTACCCAGTCCGTCCGCCTTTGATACAACATGGGACTTTCTGCAGATGACAGTCGCAAAGTTTGGCATTGAAAGGATAAGCGGTGCCAGAGAAAACATTATTTAATAGTGATACAAACACAGGCCTGCTTCGAGACGGCACGGAACAGATGAGTTACGAACCGGGCAGCACAAAGCATTCAATTTCGTTATTACTGGCTTCCAGATTCAAATAATTAAATAATTCTGGCTCCCAAACCGCGTGACCGATCAGGTTGAAATTTTAAACTTTTATTTCGCATGTCACCTGAATTATAAATCTGAAGTTTCGCATATATAGAGGCAGCGGTTCCAGAGTAAACATTAATTAATATTTATCCTTCAATCCAAGATGGCGGCCAAACCATGTGACTTGTGATGTCATAATTTGCACCACGTGTGCAAACACGATGGTGGATGATAACTGCAAATTTTCGCTTCTCCAGGTTAAGCAGTTCCAGAGAAAACATTATTTAATATTTTTCTTAAAACCAACATGGCTGCCAAACCCTGGGCCCGATCGCGTTGAAATTTCAAACCCTCATTCCGCATGAGCGTTCCACCATAAACTTGATGTTTCACATTTATTGATGCAGTAGTTCCAGAGTAAACATTAATTAATATTTTTCCTTCAATCCAATATGGCTGCCAAACGTTGCATCGTACCTCAAAAGGGGGTGGGAACTTTTTATTCGTCATGGAGAGGCGGTCATAGTGGTGGAGTTTCGCCTGGATCTGTTCAGCCGTTTCAGAGAAAAAGACGTTTGAAGATATTGTTTTTCAATCCAAGATGGCTGACGAACCATGTGACCTATGACATCAGAAATGTATATTCTGCTTCCAACTGGGTATTGGAACACATACGTGAAGTTTCGTGTTAATCGGTAAAGGTGCGTTTTTCAATCCAAGATGGCCGCCAAACCATGTGACGTGTGACATCATAATTTTTACCAAGCGTGCATACTGCCTGCTAGATGATAATTACAAATTTTCGATTCGTTTGGTTAAGCGGTTCCAGAGAAAACATTATTTAATATTTTTCTGAAATCCAAGATGGCGGCCAAACCATGTGACTTATCAATTCGAAATTAACAAACTTATATCGCCTTCCTGTCCCGAATATAGTTCTGAAATCTCCCCTTCATTGGGCCAACGCTTCTGGAGAAGAAGATGTTTGAAGGTTTTCGGGTTTTTTCAAGATGGCCGCCAAACCATGTGACCGATCAAAAACAAATTAACAAACTTGAGAAAGGACCTCATGGGGAATATATCTGTGAAGTTTCGTCTTCATCTGTCTTGCCCTTCTGGAGAAGAAGATTTTTAAAATTTATTCATTTTCAATCCAAGATGGCTGCCGAACCTTGTGACCGAGGATATCATGAATTTAAATTCTGCTTTCCATCGTCGACCCGAACAAGTGTGTGAAGTTTTGTGTAAATCGGATAAAGTCTATTTTTCTATCCAAGATGGCCGCCAAACCATGTGACTTCTGAGGTAAAAATTTTTACCATGTATGCAGACTTGAGCGAGGAAGGCACTTGCAAATTTTCGCTTCGATGGCTTATGAAATACCAGAGAAAACTTTATTTAATATTTTTCTTAAATCCAACATGGCGGCCAAACCATGTGACCTATCACTTTGAAATTAACAAACTTGCATCGCATACATGTCACGAATATAGTTCTGAAATCTCGCCTTCATTGGACCAGCGCTTCTGGAGAAGAAGATGTTTGAAGGTTTTAGGGTTTTTTCAAGATGGCCGCCAAACCATGTGACGTATCAACAACAAATTAACAAACTTGAAAGAGGACCTCAGGGGGAATGTGCGTGTAAAGTTTCGCCTTAATCTGCATAGCCGTTCTGGAGAAGAAGATTTAAAAAAAAAACACTAAAAAACAAGATGGCGGCCGAATTACGTCATCGATGACGTCAAAAAAACATTTTCGTCAGTGATTTTTGGCGTAGATGATGCTCAGAATTTTTCAGATTTTTCCCATATGGCGTTCTACTTGACGAATTTTCACCGGTATATCGCTTCACCTATGACGTCACGAAAAATCACACGTGTTCCCCATAGGGAGCTTAGTAAAATGTATCAAACGAAAATTTTTTCCATTGCACGGTTTCCGAGATACAGATGTCCAAAGTTTATCGCTTTTTTCAAGATGGCGACCGTACCACGTGACCAATGACGTCATAATTATAACGTGATTGTGCTATCAAAAAAGATACATACTATGGTGAAAATTTCCTGTCGATCGGACTTAGTGTTCCAGAGAAAATGATTTTTAAAGCGAAAAAGGGTGCAAAATGCCGGCGGAAGAATAATAATAATAATGCGTAATAATAAACAGAAGAAAAACAATAGGGTACCCTGTACTCACAGGGTACCCTAATAAACATAAGAAAAACAATAGGGTACCCTGTACTCACAGGGTACCCTAATAACTAGAACTGCCACTTTATAACTGCTGGCAGTGATGACCGGGTACCCAGTCCGTCCGCCTTTGACACAACTGATACAACATGAGACTTAAATCATAGTCGCAAAGTTTCGCATTCATCGGATAAGCGGTGCCAGAGAAACCATTATTTAATGGTGATACAAACACAGGCCTGCTTCGAGACGGCGCGGAACAGACGAGTTACGAACCGGGCAGCACAAAGCGTTCAATGTCCTTATTACTGGCGAACAGATTCAAATAATTAAATAATTCTGGCTGCCAATCCGCGTGACCGATCAGATTGAAATTTAAAACTTTTGTTTCGCATGTCGGCTAAATTACAAATGTGAAGTTTCGTATATATAGAAGCAGCGGTTCGAGAGTAAATATTAATTAATATTTATCCTTCAATCCAAGATGGCGGCCAAACCATGTGACTTGTGACGTCATAATTTTCACCACGTGTGCAAACACGATCGGAGACGATAACTGCAAATTTTCGCTTCGCTAGGTTAAGCAGTTCCAGAGAAAACATTATTTAATATTTTTCTTAAAACCAACATGGCTGCCAAACCCTGGGCCCGATCCCGTTGAAATTTCAAACCCTCATTCCGCATGAGCGTTCCACCATAAAGTTGATGTTTCACATTTATTGATGCAGTAGTTCCAGAGTAAACATTAATTAATATTTTTCCTTCAATCCAATATGGCTGCCAAACGTTGCATCATACCTCAAAAGGGGGTGAGAACTTTTTATTCGTCATGGAGAGGCGGTCATACTGGTGGAGTTTCGCCTGGATCTGTTCAGCCGTTTCAGAGAAAAAGACGTTTGAAGATATTGTTTTTCAATCCAAGATGGCTGACGAACCATGTGACCTATGACATCAGAAATTTATATTCTGCTTCCAACTGGGTATTGGAACACGTGCGTCAAGTTTCGTGTTAATCGGTAAAGGTGCGTTTTTCAATCCAAGATGGCCGCCAAACCATGTGACGTGTGATGTCATAATTTTTACCATGCGTGCATACACGATGGTAGATGATAATTACAAATTTTCGATTCGTTTGGTTCAGCGGTTCCAGAGAAAACATTATTTAATATTTTTCTTAAATCCAAGATGGCGGCCAAACCGTCTAACGTATGAATTCGAAATTAACAAACTTATATCGCCTACGTGTCCCGAATATAGTTCTGAAATCTCCCCTTCATCCGACCAGCGCTTCTGGAGAAGAAGATGTTTGAAGGTTTTAGGGTTTTTTCAAGATGGCCGCCGAACCATGTGACCGATCAAGAACAAATTAACAAACTTGAGAAAGGACCTCATGGGGAATATATGTGTGAAGTTTCGTCTTCATCTGTCTTGCCCTTCTGGAGAAGAAGATTTTTAAAATTTATTCATTTTCAATCCAAGATGGCTGCCGAACCTTGTGACCTATGATATCATAAATTTAAATTCTGCTTTCCATCGTCGACCCGAACAAGTGTGTGAAGTTTCGTGTAAATCGGATAAAGTCTATTTTTCTATCCAAGATGGCCGCCAAACCATGTGACTTCTGAGGTAAAATTTTTTACCATGTATGCAGACTTGAGGGAGGAAGGCACTTGCAAATTTTCGCTTCGATGGCTTATGAAATACCAGAGAAAACATTATTTAATATTTTTCTTAAATCCAACATGGCGGCCAAACCATGTGACCTATCACTTTGAAATTAACAAACTTGCATCGCATACATGTCACGAATATAGTTCTGAAATCTCGCCTTCATTGGACCAGCGCTTCTGGAGAAGAAGATGTTTGAAGGTTTTAAGGTTTTTTCAAGATGGCCGCCAAACCATGTGACGTATCAACAACAAATTAACAAACTTGAAAGAGGACCTCAGGGGAATGTGCCTTTAAAGTTTCGCCTCAATCTGCACAGCCGTTCTGGAGAAGAAGATTTCTTAAAAAAACACAAAAAAACAAGATGGCGGCCGAATTACGTCACTGATGACGTCAAAATATTTTTTTTCTACGATGAATTTTTGTGTAGATGATGCTCAAGAAATTTCAAATTTTTGCCATGTGGCGTTCTACTTGACGAATTTTTACTGGGATACCTCTTCACTGATGACGTCACAAAAAATCACACGTATACCCGAGAGGGAGCTTGTTCAAATGTATCAAGCGAAATTTTTTTACACTAGAAGGTTTCCGAGATACAGAGGTCCAAAGTTGATCTGTTTTTTCAAGATGGCGCCCGTATCACGTGACCTATGACGTCATAATTATCAATTATGTATGCTATCAAAAAAGATACATATCTGGTGAAAATTTTGTGTCGATTGGTCTTACCATTTCTGAGAAAATGGCATTTAAAGCGAAAAAAAATTGGAAATTTTGCAAATTTATGGCGGAAGAAAAATAATAATAATAATAAAAATAATAATAATAATAATAAACAGAAGAAAAACAATAGGTTATCCAGTCCATTTGACTGGATACCCTAACTAGAACTGCCACTTTATAACTGCTGGCAGTGATGACCGGGTACCCAGTCCGTCCGCCTTTTGATACAACATGGGACTTTCTGCAGATTACAGTCACAAAGTTTCGCTTTGATCGGGAAAGTGGTTCCAGAGAAAACATTATTTAATAGTGATACAAACACAGGCCTGCTTCGAGAGGGAGCGGAACAGACGAGTTACGAACCGGGCAGCATAAAGCATTCAATTTCGTTATTACTGGCTTCCAGATTCAAATAATTAAATAATTCTGGCTGCCAAACCACACGGCCGATCAGGTTGAAATTTTAAACTTTTGTTTCACATGTAGCCTAAATTATAAATATGAAGTTTCGCATATATAGAAGTAGTGGTTCCAGAGTAAACATGAATTAATATTTATCCTTCAATCTAAGATGGCGGCCAAACCATGTGACTTGTGACCTCATAATTTTTACCATGTATGCAGATGTCATGGAGGATGACAGACGCATATTTTCGCTTCGATAGGTTAAGCAGTTCCAGAGAAAACATTATTTAATATTTTTCTTAAATTCAACATGGCTGCCAAACCATGTGACCTATCAATTAGAAATTAACAAACTTGTATTCCCTACTCATGTGCAATAGGGGTGTGAAGTTTCCCCTTGATCAGAACAGGTGTTCTGGAGAAGAAGATGTTTGAATGTTTTAAGGTAAATTCAAGATGGCCGCCAAACAATGTGACCAATCAAGAACAAATTAACAAACTTGAGAAAGGACCTCATGGGGAATATATGTGTGAAGTTTCGGCTTAATCTGTCTTGCCTTTCTGGAGAAGAAGATTTTTAAAATTTATTCATTTTCAATCCAAGATGGCTGACGAACCATGTGACCTATGACATCAGAAATTTATATTCTGCTTCCAACTGGGTATTGGAACACGTTTGTAAAGTTTCGTGTTAATCGGTAAAGGTGCGTTTTTCTATCCAAGATGGCCGCCAAACCATGTGACGTGTGATGTCATAATTTTTACCATGCGTGCATACACGATGGTAGATGATAATTACAAATTTTCGATTCGTTTGGTTCAGCGGTTCCAGAGAAAACATTATTTAATATTTTTCTTAAATCCAAGATGGCGGCCAAACCGTCTAACGTATCAATTCGAAATTAACAAACTTATATCGCCTACGTGTCCCGAATATAGTTCTGAAATCTCCCCTTCATCCGACCAGCGCTTCTGGAGAAGAAGATGTTTGAAGGTTTTAGGGTTTTTTCAAGATGGCCGCCGAACCATGTGACCGATCAAGAACAAATTAACAAACTTGAGAAAGGACCTCATGGGGAATATATGTGTGAAGTTTCGTCTTCATCTGTCTTGCCCTTCTGGAGAAGAAGATTTTTAAAATTTATTCATTTTCAATCCAAGATGGCTGCCGAACCTTGTGACCTATGATATCATAAATTTAAAATCTGCTTTCCATCGTCGACCCGAACAAGTGTGTGAAGTTTCGTGTAAATCGGATAAAGTCTATTTTTCTATCCAAGATGGCCGCCAAACCATGTGACTTCTGAGGTAAAAATTTTTTACCATGTATGCAGACTTGAGGGAGGAAGGCACTTGCAAATTTTCGCTTTGATGGCTTATGAAATACCAGAGAAAACATTATTTAATATTTTTCTTAAAT
This sequence comes from Eptatretus burgeri, assembly GCF_056783735.1. Lineage (NCBI taxonomy): Eukaryota > Metazoa > Chordata > Myxini > Myxiniformes > Myxinidae > Eptatretus > Eptatretus burgeri. Next base: position 95,824 of record NW_028222015.1, read on the forward strand.
CCAACATGGCGGCCAAACCATGTGACCTATCACTTTGAAATTAACAAACTTGCATCGCATACATGTCACGAATATAGTTCTGAAATCTCGCCTTCATTGGACCAGCGCTTCTGGAGAAGAAGATGTTTGAAGGTTTTAAGGTTTTTTCAAGATGGCCGCCAAACCATGTGACGTATCAACAACAAATTAACAAACTTGAAAGAGGACCTCAGGGGGAATGTGCTTGTAATGTTTCGCCTCAATCTGCACAGCCGTTCTGGAGAAGAAGATTTTTTTAAAAAAAACACAAAAAAACAAGATGGCGGCCGAATTACGTCACTGATGACGTCAAAATATTTTTTTTCTACGATGAATTTTTGTGTAGATGATGCTCAAGAAATTTCAAATTTTTGCCATGTGGCGTTCTACTTGACGAATTTTTACTGGGATACCTCTTCACTGATGACGTCACGAAAAATCACACGTATACCCGAGAGGGAGCTTGTTCAAATGTATCAAGCGAAATTTTTTTACACTAGAAGGTTTCCGAGATACAGAGGTCCAAAGTTGATCTGTTTTTTCAAGATGGCGCCCGTATCACGTGACCTATGACGTCATAATTATCAATTATGTATGCTATCAAAAAAGATACATATTTGTTGAAAATTTTGTGTCGATTGGTCTTACCATTTCTGAGAAAATGGCATTTAAAGCGAAAAAATTTGGAAATTTTGCAAATTTACGGCGGAAGAATAATAATAATAACTAGAACTGCCACTTTATAACTGCTGGCAGTGATGACCGGGTACCCAGAAGTGTCCGCCTTTGACACAACTGATACAACATGAGACTTAAATCAGTCGCAAAGTTTTGCATTGATAGGATAAGCGGTGCCAGAGAAAACATTATTTAATGGTGATACAAACACAGGCCTGCTTCGAGACGGCGCGGAACAGACGAGTTACGAACCAGGCAGCACAAAACGTTCAATTTCGTTATTACTGGCGACCAGATTCAAATAATTAAATAATTCTGGCTGCCAAACCACACGGCCGATCAGGTTGAAATTTTAAACTTTTGTTTCACATGTAGCCTAAATTATAAATATGAAGTTTCGCATATATAGAAGTAGTGGTTCCAGAGTAAACATGAATTAATATTTATCCTTCAATCTAAGATGGCGGCCAAACCATGTGACTTGTGACCTCATAATTTTTACCATGTATGCAGATATCATGGACGATGACAGACGCAAATTTTCGCTTCGATAGGTTAAGCAGTTCCAGAGAAAACATTATTTAATATTTTTCTTAAATTCAACATGGCTGCCAAACCATGTGACCTATCAATTAGAAATTAACAAACTTGTATTCCCTACTCATGTGCAATAGGGGTGTGAAGTTTCCCCTTGATCAGATCAGGTGTTCTGGAGAAGAAGATGTTTGAAGGTTTTAAGGTAAATTCAAGATGGCCGCCAAACCATGTGACCAATCAAGAACAAATTAACAAAGTTGAGAAAGGACCTCATGGGGAATATATGTGTGAAGTTTCGGCTTAATCTGTCTTGCCTTTCTGGAGAAGAAGATTTTAAAAATTTATTCATTTTCAATCCAAGATGGCTGACGAACCATGTGACCTATGACATCACAAATTTAGATTCTGCTTCCTACTGGGTATTGGAACACGTTTATGAAGTTTCGTGTTAATCGGTAAAGGTGCGTTTTTCTATCCAAGATGGCCGCCAAACCATGTGACGTGTGACATCATAATTTTTACCACGCGTGTATACACGACGGTAGATGATAATTGCAAACTTTCGATTCGTTAGGTTAAGCGGTTCCAGAGAAAACATTATTTAATATTTTTCTTAAATCCAAGATGGCGGCCAAACCATGTGACTTATCAATTCGAAATTAACAAACTTATATCGCCTTCCTGTCCCGAATATAGTTCTGAAATCTCCCCTTCATTGGGCCAACGCTTCTGGAGAAGAAGATGTTTGAAGGTTTTCGGGTTTTTTCAAGATGGCCGCCAAACCATGTGACCGATCAAGAACAAATTAACAAACTTGAGAAAGGACCTCATGGGGAATATATGTGTGAAGTTTCGTCTTCATCTGTCTTGCCCTTCTGGAGAAGAAGATTTTTAAAATTTATTCATTTTCAATCCAAGATGGCTGCCGAACCTTGTGACCTATGATATCATAAATTTAAATTCTGCTTTCCCTCGTCGACCCGAACAACTATGTGAAGTTTCGTGTAAATCGGATAAGGTCTATTTTTCTATCCAAGATGGCCGCCAAACCATGTGACTTCTGAGGTAAAATTTTTTTACCATGTATGCAGACCTGAGGGAGGAAGGCACTTGCAAATTTTCGCTTCGATGGCTTCTGAAATTCCAGAGAAAACATTATTTAATATTTTTCGTAAATCCAACATGGCGGCCAAACCACGTGACCTATCACTTCGAAATTAACAAACTTGTATCGCATGCATTTCACGAATATAGTTCTGAAATCTCGCCTTCATTGGACCAGCGCTTCTGGAGAAGAAGATGTTTGAAGGTTTTAGGGTTTTTTCAAGATGGCCGCCAAACCATGTGACGTATCAACAACAAATTAACAAACTTGAAAGAGGACCTCAGGGAGAATGTGCGTGTTAAGTTTCGCCGCAATCTGCACAGCCGTTCTGGAGAAGAAGATTTTTTTAAAAAAACACTAAAAAACAAGATGGCGGCCGAATTACGTCATCGATGACGTCAAAAAAACATTTTTGACGATGAATTTTGGTGTAGATGACGCTCAGAATTTTTCAGATTTTTCCTATATGGCGTTCTACTTGACGAATTTTCACCGGTATATCGCTTCACCTATGACGTCACGAAAAATCACACGTGTTCCCCATAGGGAGCTTAGTAAAATGTATCAAACGAAAAAATTTTCCATTGCACGGTTTCCGAGATACAGATGTCCAAAGTTTATCGCTTTTTTCAAGATGGCGACCGTACCACGTGACCAATGACGTCATAATTATAACGTGATTGTGCTATCAAAAAAGATACATACTATGGTGAAAATTTTCTGTCGATCGGACTTAGTGTTCCAGAGAAAATGATTTTTAAAGCGAAAAAGGGTGCAAAATGCCGGCGGAAAAATAATAATAATAATAATAATGCGTAATAATAATAATAATAAACAGAAGGAAAACAATAGGGTACCCTGTACTCACAGGGTACCCTAACTAGAACTGCCACTTTATAACTGCTGGCAGTGATGACCGGGTACCCAGAAGTGTCCGCCTTTGACACAACTGATACAACATGAGACTTAAATCAGTCGCAAAGTTTTGCATTGATAGGATAAGCGGTGCCAGAGAAAACATTATTTAATGGTGATACAAACACAGGCCTGCTTCGAGACGGCGCGGAACAGACGAGTTACGAACCAGGCAGCACAAAACGTTCAATTTCGTTATTACTGGCGACCAGATTCAAATAATTAAATAATTCTGGCTGCCAAACCACACGGCCGATCAGGTTGAAATTTTAAACTTTTGTTTCACATGTAGCCTAAATTATAAATATGAAGTTTCGCATATATAGAAGTAGTGGTTCCAGAGTAAACATGAATTAATATTTATCCTTCAATCTAAGATGGCGGCCAAACCATGTGACTTGTGACCTCATAATTTTTACCATGTATGCAGATATCATGGACGATGACAGACGCAAATTTTCGCTTCGATAGGTTAAGCAGTTCCAGAGAAAACATTATTTAATATTTTTCTTAAATTCAACATGGCTGCCAAACCATGTGACCTATCAATTAGAAATTAACAAACTTGTATTCCCTACTCATGTGCAATAGGGGTGTGAAGTTTCCCCTTGATCAGATCAGGTGTTCTGGAGAAGAAGATGTTTGAAGGTTTTAAGGTAAATTCAAGATGGCCGCCAAACCATGTGACCAATCAAGAACAAATTAACAAAGTTGAGAAAGGACCTCATGGGGAATATATGTGTGAAGTTTCGGCTTAATCTGTCTTGCCTTTCTGGAGAAGAAGATTTTAAAAATTTATTCATTTTCAATCCAAGATGGCTGACGAACCATGTGACCTATGACATCACAAATTTAGATTCTGCTTCCTACTGGGTATTGGAACACGTTTATGAAGTTTCGTGTTAATCGGTAAAGGTGCGTTTTTCTATCCAAGATGGCCGCCAAACCATGTGACGTGTGACATCATAATTTTTACCACGCGTGTATACACGACGGTAGATGATAATTGCAAACTTTCGATTCGTTAGGTTAAGCGGTTCCAGAGAAAACATTATTTAATATTTTTCTTAAATCCAAGATGGCGGCCAAACCATGTGACTTATCAATTCGAAATTAACAAACTTATATCGCCTTCCTGTCCCGAATATAGTTCTGAAATCTCCCCTTCATTAGGCCAACGCTTCTGGAGAAGAAGATGTTTGAAGGTTTTCGGGTTTTTTCAAGATGGCCGCCAAACCATGTGACCGATCAAGAACAAATTAACAAACTTGAGAAAGGACCTCATGGGGAATATATGTGTGAAGTTTCGTCTTCATCTGTCTTGCCCTTCTGGAGAAGAAGATTTTTAAAATTTATTCATTTTCAATCCAAGATGGCTGCCGAACCTTGTGACCTATGATATCATAAATTTAAATTCTGCTTTCCCTCGTCGACCCGAACAACTATGTGAAGTTTCGTGTAAATCGGATAAGGTCTATTTTTCTATCCAAGATGGCCGCCAAACCATGTGACTTCTGAGGTAAAATTTTTTACCATGTATGCAGACCTGAGGGAGGAAGGCACTTGCAAATTTTCGCTTCGATGGCTTCTGAAATTCCAGAGAAAACATTATTTAATATTTTTCTTAAATCCAACATGGCGGCCAAACCACGTGACCTATCACTTCGAAATTAACAAACTTGTATCGCATGCATTTCACGAATATAGTTCTGAAATCTCGCCTTCATTGGACCAGCGCTTCTGGAGAAGAAGATGTTTGAAGGTTTTAGGGTTTTTTCAAGATGGCCGCCAAACCATGTGACGTATCAACAACAAATTAACAAACTTGAAAGAGGACCTCAGGGAGAATGTGCGTGTTAAGTTTCGCCGCAATCTGCACAGCCGTTCTGGAGAAGAAGATTTTTTTAAAAAAACACTAAAAAACAAGATGGCGGCCGAATTACGTCATCGATGACGTCAAAAAAACATTTTTGACGATGAATTTTGGTGTAGATGACGCTCAGAATTTTTCAGATTTTTCCTATATGGCGTTCTACTTGACGAATTTTCACCGGTATATCGCTTCACCTATGACGTCACGAAAAATCACACGTGTTCCCCATAGGGAGCTTAGTAAAATGTATCAAACGAAAAAATTTTCCATTGCACGGTTTCCGAGATACAGATGTCCAAAGTTTATCGCTTTTTTTAAGATGGCGACCGTACCACGTGACCAATGACGTCATAATTATAACGTGATTGTGCTATCAAAAAAGATACATACTATGGTGAAAATTTTCTGTCGATCGGACTTAGTGTTCCAGAGAAAATGATTTTTAAAGCGAAAAAGGGTGCAAAATGCCGGCGGAAAAATAATAATAATAATAATAATGCGTAATAATAATAATAATAAACAGAAGGAAAACAATAGGGTACCCTGTACTCACAGGGTACCCTAACTAGAACTGCCACTTTATAACTGCTGGCAGTGATGACCGGGTACCCAGTCCGTCCGCCTTTGATACAACATGGGACTTTCTGCAGATGACAGTCGCAAAGTTTCGCATTCATCGGGAAAGTGGTTCCAGAAAAAACATTATTGAAGAGTGATACAAACAGAGGCCTGCTTCGATATGGCATGGGACTGAAGAGCAACGAACCGGGCAGCACAAAGCGTTCAATTTCCTTATTACTGGCGAACAGATTCAAATAATTAAATAATTCTGGCTGCGAAACTGCGTGACCGATCAGGTTGAAATTTTAAACTTTTGTTACGCATGTAGGCTATATTACAAACGTGAAGTTTCATATATATAGAAGCAGTGGTTCCAGAGTAAACATTAATTAATATTTATCCTTCAATCCAAGATGGCGGCCAAAGCATGTGACGTATGATGTCATAATTTTCACCACATGTGCAAACACGATCGCAGACGATAAGTGCAAATTTTCGCTTCGCGAGGTTAAGCAGTTCCAGAGAAAACATTATTTAATATTTTTCTTAAAACCAACATGGCTGCCAAACCCTGGGCCCAATCCCGTGGAAATTTCATACCCTCATTCCGCATGACTGTTCCACCATAAATGTGATGTTTCACATTTATTGATGCAGTAGTTCCAGAGTAAACATTAATTAATATTTTTCCTTCAATCAACTATGGCTGCCAAACGTTGCGTCGTACCTCAAAAGGGGGTGAGAACTTTTTATTCGTCATGGAGAGGCGGTCATAGTGGTGGAGGTTGGCCTGGATCTGTTCAATGGTTTCGGAGAAAAAGACGTATAAAGATATTATTTTTCAATCCAAGATGGCTGACGAACCATGTGACCTATGACATCACAAATTTATATTCTGCTTCCAACTGGGTATTGGAACAGGTTTGTGAAGTTTCGTGTAAATCGGTAAAGGTGCGTTTTTCTATCCAAGATGGCCACCAAACCATGTGACATATGACGTCATACTTTTTACCACGCGTGCACACACGATGGTAGATGATAATTCCAAACTTTCGATTCATTAGGTTAAGTGGTTCCAGAGAAAACATTATTTAATATTTTTCTTAAATCCAACATGGCGGCCAAACCGTGTGACGTATCAATTCAAAATTAACAAACTTATATCAACTACGTGTCCCGAATATAGTTCTGAAATCTCGCCTTCATCGGACCAGCGCTTCTGGAGAAGAAGATGTTTGAAGGTTTTAGGGTTTTTTCAAGATGGCCGCCAAACCATGTGACCGATCAAGAACAAATTAACAAACTTGAGAAAGGACCTCATGAGGAATATATGTATGAAGTTTCGTCTTCATCTGTCTTTCCCTTCTGGAGAAGAAGATTTTTAAAATTTATTCATTTTCAATCCAAGATGGCTGCCGAACCTTGTGACCTATGATATCATAAATTTAAATTCTGCTTTCCATCGTCGATCCGAACAAGTGTGTGAAGTTTCGTGTAAATCGGATAAAGTCTATTTTTCTATCCAAGATGGCCGCCAAACCATGTAACTTCTGAGGTAAAAATTTTTTGCCATGTATGCAGACTTGAGCGAGGAAGGCACTTGCAAATTTTCGCTTCGATGGCTTATGAAATACCAGAGAAAACATTATTTAATATTTTTCTTAAATCCAACATGGCGGCCAAACCATGTGACCTATCACTTTGAAATTAACAAACTTGCATCGCATACATGTCACGAATATAGTCGTGAAATCTCGCCTTCATTGGACCAGCGCTTCTGGAGAAGAAGATGTTTGAAGGTTTTAGGGTTTTTTCAAGATGGCTGCCAAACCATGTGACGTATCAACAACAAATTAACAAACTTGAAAGAGGACCTCAGGGGGAATGTGCGTGTAAAGTTTCGCCTCAATCTGCATAGCCGTTCTAGAGAAGAAGATTTTAAAAAAAAAAACACTAAAAACAAGATGGCGGCCGAATTACGTCATCGATGACGTCAATAAAAACATTTTCGTCAGTGATTTTTGGCGTAGATGATGCTCAGAATTTTTCAGATTTTTCCCATATGGCGTTCTACTTGACGAATTTTCACCGGTATATCGCTTCACCTATGACGTCACGAAAAATCACACGTGTTCCCCATAGGGAGCTTAGTAAAATGTATCAAGCGAAAAATTTTTCCATTGCACGGTTTCCGAGATACAGATGTCCAAAGTTTATCGCTTTTTTCAAGATGGCGACCGTACCACGTGACCAATGACGTCATAATTATAACGTGATTGTGCGATCAAAAAAGATACATACTATGGTGAAAATTTCCCGTCGATCGGACTTCGTGTTCCAGAGAAAATGATTTTTAAAGCGAAAAAGGGTGCAAAATGCCGGCGGAAAAAGAAAAATAATAATAAACAGAAGAAAAACAATAGGGTACCCTGTACTCACAGGGTACCCTAATAATGCGTAATAATAAACAGAAGAAAAACAATAGGGTACCCTGTACTCACAGGGTACCCTAACTAGAACTGCCACTTTATAACTGCTGGCAGTGATGACCGGGTACCCAGACGTGTCGGCCTTTGATACAACATGGGACTTTCTGCAGATGACAGTCGCAAAGTTTTGCATTGAAAGGATAAGCGGTGCCAGAGAAAACATTATTTAATAGTGATACAAACACAGGCCTGCTTCGAGACGGCACGGAACAGATGAGTTACGAACCGGGCAGCACAAAGCATTCAATTTCGTTATTACTGGCTTCCAGATTCAAATAATTAAATAATTCTGGCTCCCAAACCGCGTGACCGATCAGGTTGAAATTTTAAACTTTTATTTCGCATGTCACCTGAATTATAAATCTGAAGTTTCGCATATATAGAGGCAGCGGTTCCAGAGTAAACATTAATTAATATTTATCCTTCAATCCAAGATGGCGGCCAAACCATGTGACTTGTGATGTCATAATTTGCACCACGTGTGCAAACACGATGGTGGATGATAACTGCAAATTTTCGCTTCTCCAGGTTAAGCAGTTCCAGAGAAAACATTATTTAATATTTTTCTTAAAACCAACATGGCTGCCAAACCCTGGGCCCGATCGCGTTGAAATTTCAAACCCTCATTCCGCATGAGCGTTCCACCATAAACTTGATGTTTCACATTTATTGATGCAGTAGTTCCAGAGTAAACATTAATTAATATTTTTCCTTCAATCCAATATGGCTGCCAAACGTTGCATCGTACCTCAAAAGGGGGTGGGAACTTTTTATTCGTCATGGAGAGGCGGTCATAGTGGTGGAGTTTCGCCTGGATCTGTTCAGCCGTTTCAGAGAAAAAGACGTTTGAAGATATTGTTTTTCAATCCAAGATGGCTGACGAACCATGTGACCTATGACATCAGAAATGTATATTCTGCTTCCAACTGGGTATTGGAACACGTACGTGAAGTTTCGTGTTAATCGGTAAAGGTGCGTTTTTCAATCCAAGATGGCCGCCAAACCATGTGACGTGTGACATCATAATTTTTACCAAGCGTGCATACTGCCTGCTAGATGATAATTACAAATTTTCGATTCGTTTGGTTAAGCGGTTCCAGAGAAAACATTATTTAATATTTTTCTGAAATCCAAGATGGCGGCCAAACCATGTGACTTATCAATTCGAAATTAACAAACTTATATCGCCTTCCTGTCCCGAATATAGTTCTGAAATCTCCCCTTCATTGGGCCAACGCTTCTGGAGAAGAAGATGTTTGAAGGTTTTCGGGTTTTTTCAAGATGGCCGCCAAACCATGTGACCGATCAAAAACAAATTAACAAACTTGAGAAAGGACGTCATGGGGAATATATCTGTGAAGTTTCGTCTTCATCTGTCTTGCCCTTCTGGAGAAGAAGATTTTTAAAATTTATTCATTTTCAATCCAAGATGGCTGCCGAACCTTGTGACCGAGGATATCATGAATTTAAATTCTGCTTTCCATCGTCGACCCGAACAAGTGTGTGAAGTTTTGTGTAAATCGGATAAAGTCTATTTTTCTATCCAAGATGGCCGCCAAACCATGTGACTTCTGAGGTAAAAAATTTTTACCATGTATGCAGACTTGAGCGAGGAAGGCACTTGCAAATTTTCGCTTCGATGGCTTATGAAATACCAGAGAAAACATTATTTAATATTTTTCTTAAATCCAACATGGCGGCCAAACCATGTGACCTATCACTTTGCAATTAACAAACTTGCATCGCATACATATCCCGAATATAGTTGTGAAATCTCGCCTTCATGGGACCAGCGCTTCTGGAGAAGAAGATGTTTGAAGGTTTTAGGGTTTTTTCAAGATGGCCGCCAAACCATGTGACGTATCAACAACAAATTAACAAAGTAGAAAGAGGACCTCAGGGGGAATGTGCGTGTAAAGTTTCGCCTTAATCTGCATAGCCGTTCTGGAGAAGAAGATTTTAAAAAAAAAACACTAAAAAACAAGATGGCGGCCGAATTACGTCATCGATGACGTCAAAAAAACATTTTCGTCAGTGATTTTTGGCGTAGATGATGCTCAGAATTTTTCAGATTTTTCCCATATGGCGTTCTACTTGACGAATTTTCACCGGTATATCGCTTCACCTATGACGTCACGAAAAATCACACGTGTTCCCCATAGGGAGCTTAGTAAAATGTATCAAACGAAAATTTTTTCCATTGCACGGTTTCCGAGATACAGATGTCCAAAGTTTATCGCTTTTTTCAAGATGGCGACCGTACCACGTGACCAATGACGTCATAATTATAACGTGATTGTGCTATCAAAAAGATACATACTATGGTGAAAATTTCCTGTCGATCGGACTTAGTGTTCCAGAGAAAATGATTTTTAAAGCGAAAAAGGGTGCAAAATGCCGGCGGAAGAATAATAATAATAATGCGTAATAATAAACAGAAGAAAAACAATAGGGTACCCTGTACTCACAGGGTACCCTAACTAGAACTGCCACTTTATAACTGCTGGCAGTGATGACCGGGTACCCAGTCCGTCCGCCTTTGATACAACATGGGACTTTCTGCAGATGACAGTCGCAAAGTTTTGCATTGAAAGGATAAGCGGTGCCAGAGAAAACATTATTTAATAGTGATACAAACACAGGCCTGCTTCGAGACGGCACGGAACAGATGAGTTACGAACCGGGCAGCACAAAGCATTCAATTTCGTTATTACTGGCTTCCAGATTCAAATAATTAAATAATTCTGGCTCCCAAACCGCGTGACCGATCAGGTTGAAATTTTAAACTTTTATTTCGCATGTCACCTGAATTATAAATCTGAAGTTTCGCATATATAGAGGCAGCGGTTCCAGAGTAAACATTAATTAATATTTATCCTTCAATCCAAGATGGCGGCCAAACCATGTGACTTGTGATGTCATAATTTGCACCACGTGTGCAAACACGATGGTGGATGATAACTGCAAATTTTCGCTTCTCCAGGTTAAGCAGTTCCAGAGAAAACATTATTTAATATTTTTCTTAAAACCAACATGGCTGCCAAACCCTGGGCCCGATCGCGTTGAAATTTCAAACCCTCATTCCGCATGAGCGTTCCACCATAAACTTGATGTTTCACATTTATTGATGCAGTAGTTCCAGAGTAAACATTAATTAATATTTTTCCTTCAATCCAATATGGCTGCCAAACGTTGCATCGTACCTCAAAAGGGGGTGGGAACTTTTTATTCGTCATGGAGAGGCGGTCATAGTGGTGGAGTTTCGCCTGGATCTGTTCAGCCGTTTCAGAGAAAAAGACGTTTGAAGATATTGTTTTTCAATCCAAGATGGCTGACGAACCATGTGACCTATGACATCAGAAATGTATATTCTGCTTCCAACTGGGTATTGGAACACGTACGTGAAGTTTCGTGTTAATCGGTAAAGGTGCGTTTTTCAATCCAAGATGGCCGCCAAACCATGTGACGTGTGACATCATAATTTTTACCAAGCGTGCATACTGCCTGCTAGATGATAATTACAAATTTTCGATTCGTTTGGTTAAGCGGTTCCAGAGAAAACATTATTTAATATTTTTCTGAAATCCAAGATGGCGGCCAAACCATGTGACATCAATTCGAAATTAACAAACTTATATCGCCTTCCTGTCCCGAATATAGTTCTGAAATCTCCCCTTCATTGGGCCAACGCTTCTGGAGAAGAAGATGTTTGAAGGTTTTCGGGTTTTTTCAAGATGGCCGCCAAACCATGTGACCGATCAAAAACAAATTAACAAACTTGAGAAAGGACCTCATGGGGAATATATCTGTGAAGTTTCGTCTTCATCTGTCTTGCCCTTCTGGAGAAGAAGATTTTTAAAATTTATTCATTTTCAATCCAAGATGGCTGCCGAACCTTGTGACCGAGGATATCATGAATTTAAATTCTGCTTTCCATCGTCGACCCGAACAAGTGTGTGAAGTTTTGTGTAAATCGGATAAAGTCTATTTTTCTATCCAAGATGGCCGCCAAACCATGTGACTTCTGAGGTAAAATTTTTTACCATGTATGCAGACTTGAGCGAGGAAGGCACTTGCAAATTTTCGCTTCGATGGCTTATGAAATACCAGAGAAAACATTATTTAATATTTTTCTTAAATCCAACATGGCGGCCAAACCATGTGACCTATCACTTTGCAATTAACAAACTTGCATCGCATACATATCCCGAATATAGTTGTGAAATCTCGCCTTCATGGGACCAGCGCTTCTGGAGAAGAAGATGTTTGAAGGTTTTAGGGTTTTTTCAAGATGGCCGCCAAACCATGTGACGTATCAACAACAAATTAACAAAGTAGAAAGAGGACCTCAGGGGGAATGTGCGTGTAAAGTTTCGCCTTAATCTGCATAGCCGTTCTGGAGAAGAAGATTTAAAAAAAACACTAAAAAACAAGATGGCGGCCGAATTACGTCATCGATGACGTCAAAAAACATTTTCGTCAGTGATTTTTGGCGTAGATGATGCTCAGAATTTTTCAGATTTTTCCCATATGGCGTTCTACTTGACGAATTTTCACCGGTATATCGCTTCACCTATGACGTCACGAAAAATCACACGTGTTCCCCATAGGGAGCTTAGTAAAATGTATCAAACGAAAATTTTTTCCATTGCACGGTTTCCGAGATACAGATGTCCAAAGTTTATCGCTTTTTCAAGATGGCGACCGTACCACGTGACCAATGACGTCATAATTATAACGTGATTGTGCTATCAAAAAAGATACATACTATGGTGAAAATTTCCTGTCGATCGGACTTAGTGTTCCAGAGAAAATGATTTTTAAAGCGAAAAAGGGTGCAAAATGCCGGCGGAAGAATAATAATAATAATGCGTAATAATAAACAGAAGAAAAACAATAGGGTACCCTGTACTCACAGGGTACCCTAACTAGAACTGCCACTTTATAACTGCTGGCAGTGATGACCGGGTACCCAGTCCGTCCGCCTTTGATACAACATGGGACTTTCTGCAGATGACAGTCGCAAAGTTTGGCATTGAAAGGATAAGCGGTGCCAGAGAAAACATTATTTAATAGTGATACAAACACAGGCCTGCTTCGAGACGGCACGGAACAGATGAGTTACGAACCGGGCAGCACAAAGCATTCAATTTCGTTATTACTGGCTTCCAGATTCAAATAATTAAATAATTCTGGCTCCCAAACCGCGTGACCGATCAGGTTGAAATTTTAAACTTTTATTTCGCATGTCACCTGAATTATAAATCTGAAGTTTCGCATATATAGAGGCAGCGGTTCCAGAGTAAACATTAATTAATATTTATCCTTCAATCCAAGATGGCGGCCAAACCATGTGACTTGTGATGTCATAATTTGCACCACGTGTGCAAACACGATGGTGGATGATAACTGCAAATTTTCGCTTCTCCAGGTTAAGCAGTTCCAGAGAAAACATTATTTAATATTTTTCTTAAAACCAACATGGCTGCCAAACCCTGGGCCCGATCGCGTTGAAATTTCAAACCCTCATTCCGCATGAGCGTTCCACCATAAACTTGATGTTTCACATTTATTGATGCAGTAGTTCCAGAGTAAACATTAATTAATATTTTTCCTTCAATCCAATATGGCTGCCAAACGTTGCATCGTACCTCAAAAGGGGTGGGAACTTTTATTCGTCATGGAGAGGCGGTCATAGTGGTGGAGTTTCGCCTGGATCTGTTCAGCCGTTTCAGAGAAAAAGACGTTTGAAGATATTGTTTTTCAATCCAAGATGGCTGACGAACCATGTGACCTATGACATCAGAAATGTATATTCTGCTTCCAACTGGGTATTGGAACACGTACGTGAAGTTTCGTGTTAATCGGTAAAGGTGCGTTTTTCAATCCAAGATGGCCGCCAAACCATGTGACGTGTGACATCATAATTTTTACCAAGCGTGCATACTGCCTGCTAGATGATAATTACAAATTTTCGATTCGTTTGGTTAAGCGGTTCCAGAGAAAACATTATTTAATATTTTTCTGAAATCCAAGATGGCGGCCAAACCATGTGACATCAATTCGAAATTAACAAACTTATATCGCCTTCCTGTCCCGAATATAGTTCTGAAATCTCCCCTTCATTGGGCCAACGCTTCTGGAGAAGAAGATGTTTGAAGGTTTTCGGGTTTTTTCAAGATGGCCGCCAAACCATGTGACCGATCAAAAACAAATTAACAAACTTGAGAAAGGACCTCATGGGGAATATATCTGTGAAGTTTCGTCTTCATCTGTCTTGCCCTTCTGGAGAAGAAGATTTTTAAAATTTATTCATTTTCAATCCAAGATGGCTGCCGAACCTTGTGACCGAGGATATCATGAATTTAAATTCTGCTTTCCATCGTCGACCCGAACAAGTGTGTGAAGTTTTGTGTAAATCGGATAAAGTCTATTTTTCTATCCAAGATGGCCGCCAAACCATGTGACTTCTGAGGTAAAATTTTTTACCATGTATGCAGACTTGAGCGAGGAAGGCACTTGCAAATTTTCGCTTCGATGGCTTATGAAATACCAGAGAAAACATTATTTAATATTTTTCTTAAATCCAACATGGCGGCCAAACCATGTGACCTATCACTTTGCAATTAACAAACTTGCATCGCATACATATCCCGAATATAGTTGTGAAATCTCGCCTTCATGGGACCAGCGCTTCTGGAGAAGAAGATGTTTGAAGGTTTTAGGGTTTTTTCAAGATGGCCGCCAAACCATGTGACGTATCAACAACAAATTAACAAAGTAGAAAGAGGACCTCAGGGGGAATGTGCGTGTAAAGTTTCGCCTTAATCTGCATAGCCGTTCTGGAGAAGAAGATTTTAAAAAAAAAACACTAAAAACATTTTCGTCAGTGATTTTTGGCGTAGATGATGCTCAGAATTTTTCAGATTTTTCCCATATGGCGTTCTACTTGACGAATTTTCACCGGTATATCGCTTCACCTATGACGTCACGAAAAATCACACGTGTTCCCCATAGGGAGCTTAGTAAAATGTATCAAACGAAAATTTTTTCCATTGCACGGTTTCCGAGATACAGATGTCCAAAGTTTATCGCTTTTTTCAAGATGGCGACCGTACCACGTGACCAATGACGTCATAATTATAACGTGATTGTGCTATCAAAAAAGATACATACTATGGTGAAAATTTCCTGTCGATCGGACTTAGTGTTCCAGAGAAAATGATTTTTAAAGCGAAAAAGGGTGCAAAATGCCGGCGGAAGAATAATAATAATAATGCGTAATAATAAACAGAAGAAAAACAATAGGGTACCCTGTACTCACAGGGTACCCTAACTAGAACTGCCACTTTATAACTGCTGGCAGTGATGACCGGGTACCCAGTCCGTCCGCCTTTGATACAACATGGGACTTTCTGCAGATGACAGTCGCAAAGTTTGGCATTGAAAGGATAAGCGGTGCCAGAGAAAACATTATTTAATAGTGATACAAACACAGGCCTGCTTCGAGACGGCACGGAACAGATGAGTTACGAACCGGGCAGCACAAAGCATTCAATTTCGTTATTACTGGCTTCCAGATTCAAATAATTAAATAATTCTGGCTCCCAAACCGCGTGACCGATCAGGTTGAAATTTTAAACTTTTATTTCGCATGTCACCTGAATTATAAATCTGAAGTTTCGCATATATAGAGGCAGCGGTTCCAGAGTAAACATTAATTAATATTTATCCTTCAATCCAAGATGGCGGCCAAACCATGTGACTTGTGATGTCATAATTTGCACCACGTGTGCAAACACGATGGTGGATGATAACTGCAAATTTTCGCTTCTCCAGGTTAAGCAGTTCCAGAGAAAACATTATTTAATATTTTTCTTAAAACCAACATGGCTGCCAAACCCTGGGCCCGATCGCGTTGAAATTTCAAACCCTCATTCCGCATGAGCGTTCCACCATAAACTTGATGTTTCACATTTATTGATGCAGTAGTTCCAGAGTAAACATTAATTAATATTTTTCCTTCAATCCAATATGGCTGCCAAACGTTGCATCGTACCTCAAAAGGGGGGGGAACTTTTTATTCGTCATGGAGAGGCGGTCATAGTGGTGGAGTTTCGCCTGGATCTGTTCAGCCGTTTCAGAGAAAAAGACGTTTGAAGATATTGTTTTTCAATCCAAGATGGCTGACGAACCATGTGACCTATGACATCAGAAATGTATATTCTGCTTCCAACTGGGTATTGGAACACGTACGTGAAGTTTCGTGTTAATCGGTAAAGGTGCGTTTTTCAATCCAAGATGGCCGCCAAACCATGTGACGTGTGACATCATAATTTTTACCAAGCGTGCATACTGCCTGCTAGATGATAATTACAAATTTTCGATTCGTTTGGTTAAGCGGTTCCAGAGAAAACATTATTTAATATTTTTCTGAAATCCAAGATGGCGGCCAAACCATGTGACTTATCAATTCGAAATTAACAAACTTATATCGCCTTCCTGTCCCGAATATAGTTCTGAAATCTCCCCTTCATTGGGCCAACGCTTCTGGAGAAGAAGATGTTTGAAGGTTTTCGGGTTTTTTCAAGATGGCCGCCAAACCATGTGACCGATCAAAAACAAATTAACAAACTTGAGAAAGGACCTCATGGGGAATATATCTGTGAAGTTTCGTCTTCATCTGTCTTGCCCTTCTGGAGAAGAAGATTTTTAAAATTTATTCATTTTCAATCCAAGATGGCTGCCGAACCTTGTGACCGAGGATATCATGAATTTAAATTCTGCTTTCCATCGTCGACCCGAACAAGTGTGTGAAGTTTTGTGTAAATCGGATAAAGTCTATTTTTCTATCCAAGATGGCCGCCAAACCATGTGACTTCTGAGGTAAAATTTTTTACCATGTATGCAGACTTGAGCGAGGAAGGCACTTGCAAATTTTCGCTTCGATGGCTTATGAAATACCAGAGAAAACATTATTTAATATTTTTCTTAAATCCAACATGGCGGCCAAACCATGTGACCTATCACTTTGCAATTAACAAACTTGCATCGCATACATATCCCGAATATAGTTGTGAAATCTCGCCTTCATGGGACCAGCGCTTCTGGAGAAGAAGATGTTTGAAGGTTTTAGGGTTTTTTCAAGATGGCCGCCAAACCATGTGACGTATCAACAACAAATTAACAAAGTAGAAAGAGGACCTCAGGGGGAATGTGCGTGTAAAGTTTCGCCTTAATCTGCATAGCCGTTCTGGAGAAGAAGATTTAAAAAAAAAAACACTAAAAAACAAGATGGCGGCCGAATTACGTCATCGATGACGTCAAAAAAACATTTTCGTCAGTGATTTTTGGCGTAGATGATGCTCAGAATTTTTCAGATTTTTCCCATATGGCGTTCTACTTGACGAATTTTCACCGGTATATCGCTTCACCTATGACGTCACGAAAAATCACACGTGTTCCCCATAGGGAGCTTAGTAAAATGTATCAAACGAAAATTTTTTCCATTGCACGGTTTCCGAGATACAGATGTCCAAAGTTTATCGCTTTTTTCAAGATGGCGACCGTACCACGTGACCAATGACGTCATAATTATAACGTGATTGTGCTATCAAAAAGATACATACTATGGTGAAAATTTCCTGTCGATCGGACTTAGTGTTCCAGAGAAAATGATTTTTAAAGCGAAAAAGGGTGCAAAATGCCGGCGGAAGAATAATAATAATAATGCGTAATAATAAACAGAAGAAAAACAATAGGGTACCCTGTACTCACAGGGTACCCTAACTAGAACTGCCACTTTATAACTGCTGGCAGTGATGACCGGGTACCCAGTCCGTCCGCCTTTGATACAACATGGGACTTTCTGCAGATGACAGTCGCAAAGTTTGGCATTGAAAGGATAAGCGGTGCCAGAGAAAACATTATTTAATAGTGATACAAACACAGGCCTGCTTCGAGACGGCACGGAACAGATGAGTTACGAACCGGGCAGCACAAAGCATTCAATTTCGTTATTACTGGCTTCCAGATTCAAATAATTAAATAATTCTGGCTCCCAAACCGCGTGACCGATCAGGTTGAAATTTTAAACTTTTATTTCGCATGTCACCTGAATTATAAATCTGAAGTTTCGCATATATAGAGGCAGCGGTTCCAGAGTAAACATTAATTAATATTTATCCTTCAATCCAAGATGGCGGCCAAACCATGTGACTTGTGATGTCATAATTTGCACCACGTGTGCAAACACGATGGTGGATGATAACTGCAAATTTTCGCTTCTCCAGGTTAAGCAGTTCCAGAGAAAACATTATTTAATATTTTTCTTAAAACCAACATGGCTGCCAAACCCTGGGCCCGATCGCGTTGAAATTTCAAACCCTCATTCCGCATGAGCGTTCCACCATAAACTTGATGTTTCACATTTATTGATGCGGTAGTTCCAGAGTAAACATTAATTAATATTTTTCCTTCAATCCAATATGGCTGCCAAACGTTGCATCGTACCTCAAAAGGGGGTGGGAACTTTTTATTCGTCATGGAGAGGCGGTCATAGTGGTGGAGTTTCGCCTGGATCTGTTCAGCCGTTTCAGAGAAAAAGACGTTTGAAGATATTGTTTTTCAATCCAAGATGGCTGACGAACCATGTGACCTATGACATCAGAAATGTATATTCTGCTTCCAACTGGGTATTGGAACACGTACGTGAAGTTTCGTGTTAATCGGTAAAGGTGCGTTTTTCAATCCAAGATGGCCGCCAAACCATGTGACGTGTGACATCATAATTTTTACCAAGCGTGCATACTGCCTGCTAGATGATAATTACAAATTTTCGATTCGTTTGGTTAAGCGGTTCCAGAGAAAACATTATTTAATATTTTTCTGAAATCCAAGATGGCGGCCAAACCATGTGACTTATCAATTCGAAATTAACAAACTTATATCGCCTTCCTGTCCCGAATATAGTTCTGAAATCTCCCCTTCATTGGGCCAACGCTTCTGGAGAAGAAGATGTTTGAAGGTTTTCGGGTTTTTCAAGATGGCCGCCAAACCATGTGACCGATCAAAAACAAATTAACAAACTTGAGAAAGGACCTCATGGGGAATATATCTGTGAAGTTTCGTCTTCATCTGTCTTGCCCTTCTGGAGAAGAAGATTTTTAAAATTTATTCATTTTCAATCCAAGATGGCTGCCGAACCTTGTGACCGAGGATATCATGAATTTAAATTCTGCTTTCCATCGTCGACCCGAACAAGTGTGTGAAGTTTTGTGTAAATCGGATAAAGTCTATTTTTCTATCCAAGATGGCCGCCAAACCATGTGACTTCTGAGGTAAAAATTTTTACCATGTATGCAGACTTGAGCGAGGAAGGCACTTGCAAATTTTCGCTTCGATGGCTTATGAAATACCAGAGAAAACTTTATTTAATATTTTTCTTAAATCCAACATGGCGGCCAAACCATGTGACCTATCACTTTGAAATTAACAAACTTGCATCGCATACATGTCACGAATATAGTTCTGAAATCTCGCCTTCATTGGACCAGCGCTTCTGGAGAAGAAGATGTTTGAAGGTTTTAGGGTTTTTTCAAGATGGCCGCCAAACCATGTGACGTATCAACAACAAATTAACAAACTTGAAAGAGGACCTCAGGGGGAATGTGCGTGTAAAGTTTCGCCTTAATCTGCATAGCCGTTCTGGAGAAGAAGATTTAAAAAAAAAACACTAAAAAACAAGATGGCGGCCGAATTACGTCATCGATGACGTCAAAAAAACATTTTCGTCAGTGATTTTTGGCGTAGATGATGCTCAGAATTTTTCAGATTTTTCCCATATGGCGTTCTACTTGACGAATTTTCACCGGTATATCGCTTCACCTATGACGTCACGAAAAATCACACGTGTTCCCCATAGGGAGCTTAGTAAAATGTATCAAACGAAAATTTTTTCCATTGCACGGTTTCCGAGATACAGATGTCCAAAGTTTATCGCTTTTTTCAAGATGGCGACCGTACCACGTGACCAATGACGTCATAATTATAACGTGATTGTGCTATCAAAAAAGATACATACTATGGTGAAAATTTCCTGTCGATCGGACTTAGTGTTCCAGAGAAAATGATTTTTAAAGCGAAAAAGGGTGCAAAATGCCGGCGGAAGAATAATAATAATAATGCGTAATAATAAACAGAAGAAAAACAATAGGGTACCCTGTACTCACAGGGTACCCTAACTAGAACTGCCACTTTATAACTGCTGGCAGTGATGACCGGGTACCCAGTCCGTCCGCCTTTGATACAACATGGGACTTTCTGCAGATGACAGTCGCAAAGTTTGGCATTGAAAGGATAAGCGGTGCCAGAGAAAACATTATTTAATAGTGATACAAACACAGGCCTGCTTCGAGACGGCACGGAACAGATGAGTTACGAACCGGGCAGCACAAAGCATTCAATTTCGTTATTACTGGCTTCCAGATTCAAATAATTAAATAATTCTGGCTCCCAAACCGCGTGACCGATCAGGTTGAAATTTTAAACTTTTATTTCGCATGTCACCTGAATTATAAATCTGAAGTTTCGCATATATAGAGGCAGCGGTTCCAGAGTAAACATTAATTAATATTTATCCTTCAATCCAAGATGGCGGCCAAACCATGTGACTTGTGATGTCATAATTTGCACCACGTGTGCAAACACGATGGTGGATGATAACTGCAAATTTTCGCTTCTCCAGGTTAAGCAGTTCCAGAGAAAACATTATTTAATATTTTTCTTAAAACCAACATGGCTGCCAAACCCTGGGCCCGATCGCGTTGAAATTTCAAACCCTCATTCCGCATGAGCGTTCCACCATAAACTTGATGTTTCACATTTATTGATGCGGTAGTTCCAGAGTAAACATTAATTAATATTTTTCCTTCAATCCAATATGGCTGCCAAACGTTGCATCGTACCTCAAAAGGGGTGGGAACTTTTATTCGTCATGGAGAGGCGGTCATAGTGGTGGAGTTTCGCCTGGATCTGTTCAGCCGTTTCAGAGAAAAAGACGTTTGAAGATATTGTTTTTCAATCCAAGATGGCTGACGAACCATGTGACCTATGACATCAGAAATGTATATTCTGCTTCCAACTGGGTATTGGAACACGTACGTGAAGTTTCGTGTTAATCGGTAAAGGTGCGTTTTTCAATCCAAGATGGCCGCCAAACCATGTGACGTGTGACATCATAATTTTTACCAAGCGTGCATACTGCCTGCTAGATGATAATTACAAATTTTCGATTCGTTTGGTTAAGCGGTTCCAGAGAAAACATTATTTAATATTTTTCTGAAATCCAAGATGGCGGCCAAACCATGTGACTTATCAATTCGAAATTAACAAACTTATATCGCCTTCCTGTCCCGAATATAGTTCTGAAATCTCCCCTTCATTGGGCCAACGCTTCTGGAGAAGAAGATGTTTGAAGGTTTTCGGGTTTTTTCAAGATGGCCGCCAAACCATGTGACCGATCAAAAACAAATTAACAAACTTGAGAAAGGACCTCATGGGGAATATATCTGTGAAGTTTCGTCTTCATCTGTCTTGCCCTTCTGGAGAAGAAGATTTTTAAAATTTATTCATTTTCAATCCAAGATGGCTGCCGAACCTTGTGACCGAGGATATCATGAATTTAAATTCTGCTTTCCATCGTCGACCCGAACAAGTGTGTGAAGTTTTGTGTAAATCGGATAAAGTCTATTTTTCTATCCAAGATGGCCGCCAAACCATGTGACTTCTGAGGTAAAATTTTTTACCATGTATGCAGACTTGAGCGAGGAAGGCACTTGCAAATTTTCGCTTCGATGGCTTATGAAATACCAGAGAAAACTTTATTTAATATTTTTCTTAAATCCAACATGGCGGCCAAACCATGTGACCTATCACTTTGAAATTAACAAACTTGCATCGCATACATGTCACGAATATAGTTCTGAAATCTCGCCTTCATTGGACCAGCGCTTCTGGAGAAGAAGATGTTTGAAGGTTTTAGGGTTTTTTCAAGATGGCCGCCAAACCATGTGACGTATCAACAACAAATTAACAAACTTGAAAGAGGACCTCAGGGGGAATGTGCGTGTAAAGTTTCGCCTTAATCTGCATAGCCGTTCTGGAGAAGAAGATTTTAAAAAAAACACTAAAAACAAGATGGCGGCCGAATTACGTCATCGATGACGTCAAAAAAAACATTTTCGTCAGTGATTTTTGGCGTAGATGATGCTCAGAATTTTTCAGATTTTTCCCATATGGCGTTCTACTTGACGAATTTTCACCGGTATATCGCTTCACCTATGACGTCACGAAAAATCACACGTGTTCCCCATAGGGAGCTTAGTAAAATGTATCAAACGAAAATTTTTTCCATTGCACGGTTTCCGAGATACAGATGTCCAAAGTTTATCGCTTTTTTCAAGATGGCGACCGTACCACGTGACCAATGACGTCATAATTATAACGTGATTGTGCTATCAAAAAAGATACATACTATGGTGAAAATTTCCTGTCGATCGGACTTAGTGTTCCAGAGAAAATGATTTTTAAAGCGAAAAAGGGTGCAAAATGCCGGCGGAAGAATAATAATAATAATGCGTAATAATAAACAGAAGAAAAACAATAGGGTACCCTGTACTCACAGGGTACCCTAATAACTAGAACTGCCACTTTATAACTGCTGGCAGTGATGACCGGGTACCCAGTCCGTCCGCCTTTGATACAACATGGGACTTTCTGCAGATGACAGTCGCAAAGTTTGGCATTGAAAGGATAAGCGGTGCCAGAGAAAACATTATTTAATAGTGATACAAACACAGGCCTGCTTCGAGACGGCACGGAACAGATGAGTTACGAACCGGGCAGCACAAAGCATTCAATTTCGTTATTACTGGCTTCCAGATTCAAATAATTAAATAATTCTGGCTCCCAAACCGCGTGACCGATCAGGTTGAAATTTTAAACTTTTATTTCGCATGTCACCTGAATTATAAATCTGAAGTTTCGCATATATAGAGGCAGCGGTTCCAGAGTAAACATTAATTAATATTTATCCTTCAATCCAAGATGGCGGCCAAACCATGTGACTTGTGATGTCATAATTTGCACCACGTGTGCAAACACGATGGTGGATGATAACTGCAAATTTTCGCTTCTCCAGGTTAAGCAGTTCCAGAGAAAACATTATTTAATATTTTTCTTAAAACCAACATGGCTGCCAAACCCTGGGCCCGATCGCGTTGAAATTTCAAACCCTCATTCCGCATGAGCGTTCCACCATAAACTTGATGTTTCACATTTATTGATGCAGTAGTTCCAGAGTAAACATTAATTAATATTTTTCCTTCAATCCAATATGGCTGCCAAACGTTGCATCGTACCTCAAAAGGGGGGGGAACTTTTTATTCGTCATGGAGAGGCGGTCATAGTGGTGGAGTTTCGCCTGGATCTGTTCAGCCGTTTCAGAGAAAAAGACGTTTGAAGATATTGTTTTTCAATCCAAGATGGCTGACGAACCATGTGACCTATGACATCAGAAATGTATATTCTGCTTCCAACTGGGTATTGGAACACGTACGTGAAGTTTCGTGTTAATCGGTAAAGGTGCGTTTTTCAATCCAAGATGGCCGCCAAACCATGTGACGTGTGACATCATAATTTTTACCAAGCGTGCATACTGCCTGCTAGATGATAATTACAAATTTTCGATTCGTTTGGTTAAGCGGTTCCAGAGAAAACATTATTTAATATTTTTCTGAAATCCAAGATGGCGGCCAAACCATGTGACTTATCAATTCGAAATTAACAAACTTATATCGCCTTCCTGTCCCGAATATAGTTCTGAAATCTCCCCTTCATTGGGCCAACGCTTCTGGAGAAGAAGATGTTTGAAGGTTTTCGGGTTTTTTCAAGATGGCCGCCAAACCATGTGACCGATCAAAAACAAATTAACAAACTTGAGAAAGGACCTCATGGGGAATATATCTGTGAAGTTTCGTCTTCATCTGTCTTGCCCTTCTGGAGAAGAAGATTTTTAAAATTTATTCATTTTCAATCCAAGATGGCTGCCGAACCTTGTGACCGAGGATATCATGAATTTAAATTCTGCTTTCCATCGTCGACCCGAACAAGTGTGTGAAGTTTTGTGTAAATCGGATAAAGTCTATTTTTCTATCCAAGATGGCCGCCAAACCATGTGACTTCTGAGGTAAAAATTTTTTACCATGTATGCAGACTTGAGCGAGGAAGGCACTTGCAAATTTTCGCTTCGATGGCTTATGAAATACCAGAGAAAACTTTATTTAATATTTTTCTTAAATCCAACATGGCGGCCAAACCATGTGACCTATCACTTTGCAATTAACAAACTTGCATCGCATACATATCCCGAATATAGTTGTGAAATCTCGCCTTCATTGGACCAGCGCTTCTGGAGAAGAAGATGTTTGAAGGTTTTAGGGTTTTTTCAAGATGGCCGCCAAACCATGTGACGTATCAACAACAAATTAACAAACTTGAAAGAGGACCTCAGGGGGAATGTGCGTGTAAAGTTTCGCCTTAATCTGCATAGCCGTTCTGGAGAAGAAGATTTAAAAAAAACACTAAAAAACAAGATGGCGGCCGAATTACGTCATCGATGACGTCAAAAAACATTTTCGTCAGTGATTTTTGGCGTAGATGATGCTCAGAATTTTTCAGATTTTTCCCATATGGCGTTCTACTTGACGAATTTTCACCGGTATATCGCTTCACCTATGACGTCACGAAAAATCACACGTGTTCCCCATAGGGAGCTTAGTAAAATGTATCAAACGAAAATTTTTTCCATTGCACGGTTTCCGAGATACAGATGTCCAAAGTTTATCGCTTTTTTCAAGATGGCGACCGTACCACGTGACCAATGACGTCATAATTATAACGTGATTGTGCTATCAAAAAAGATACATACTATGGTGAAAATTTCCTGTCGATCGGACTTAGTGTTCCAGAGAAAATGATTTTTAAAGCGAAAAAGGGTGCAAAATGCCAGCGGAAGAATAATAATAATAATGCGTAATAATAAACAGAAGAAAAACAATAGGGTACCCTGTACTCACAGGGTACCCTAATAATGCGTAATAATAAACAGAAGAAAAACAATAGGGTACCCTGTACTCACAGGGTACCCTAATAATAATAATAATAAACAGAAGAAAAACAATAGGTTATCCAGTCCATTTGACTGGATACCCTAATAAACAGAAGAAAAACAATAGGTTATCCAGTCCATTTGACTGGATACCCTAATTAGAAGGTCTCGAGCATCCTTGAAAAGTGTCGCTTGTCAGGCGATGCCATCTGTTGAGTCAATGTCTGCAAGATGCTTATCTCTGTCATTATTTGATCTTTTTGGCTTGCTGTCAATTCCTTTCTCTTTCATGGTCTCCAATGACTGCCTGAGAATGGAATCCACAACTCTTCCAAAAACATAAGAAGAAAGGGTGTCCCCTTGGAGGATGCCTGCAGTTGTGAGAAACTCCATTGTTGAGCCATCCATACTTTGAACAGTGCTCGAGGAGTTGTTGTACCTCATGGCAATTGCTTGCACTGTTTCTTCTGGGATGCCAGAGTTCAAAATAATTTGAAGCATGACCTTCTGTTGACATTGTCAAAGGCCTTTGAGAAATCCACAAATACGAAGCTTGCTTTCCTCTTGCAGATCTTTAGTTCTTCTATGATCCTCTTTAAGGCAAGAATCTGTGGTGCTGCAGATCTGCCTTTCCAGAAACCATTCTCGTTGCGTCAGAGAATAGGATGGAGCTGAGGGATAATCCCATGAAGCAGCATAGAATTGTAGATTTTTGAGGCGAGAGGTGACAATGTTATACCTCTGTAATAAGATGGAAGAGAGAGTTTGCCTTTTTTAGGCAGAGGAATGATGGCAAATTTGGAGAAGGTCGCTGGTTTTTTGCCTCCATAGCTT